>NW_027532175.1:59219-167162 GCF_008692635.1 Crocuta crocuta | reverse complement strand
GGGAAAACCCAAAGGAAAAAAAAAAAAAAAAAAAAAAAAAAAAAAAAAAAAAGGTGGTTTCCAGGAGCTGGGGTGGGCTGAGAAACAACTATATAATGGGTATAGAGTGTTAAATCTTTAAGAATGATGTAAAAGTTTTGAAACTGGACAGAAATGGTGGCTGCACAACACTGAGAATGGACTAAATGCCACTGGATTTTTCACTTTAAAATGGTTGATTTTATGTTGTGTGAATTTATTCTCAGTAAAAAAAAATATAGCACTCAAAATTCTAGAGAATAAATAGAACAATTTTAGACAGACACTAATGCACAATACTCTACACAAAATTAAAGAACTAGTCTTGTACATAATTAGCATGAATTAGAAGGATTAGAGTTGAAGGATCAAATAATATTAATTCTTTACTATAAAACAGGCCAGCACTGTACTGTAAGTCTGGATATGTTTCTATGAAAAAGAAAAAAAAGCACTTTCTTAAGTCATATTTTGAAACTAGATTCTTAAGACATTCATGAATAGAGGTCAATTAAAATAATTGTTGGTCTTAATTTTTATCTATTTTAAAACTCTGCCACCTATAAATGGACTACATGTTATTAGAAAACATAAGGAAGTTATAGTCATACTTGCTAAATATTAGAAACATCACCAAACAAAAATAGAAGAATAGCCTTTAACCAAAAGACTGACTGACTTGCTAAAATATCACATGGTAATTTAGCAAATTTCCTTTAGGAAAATAATTTTACTCTTTTATTTTTAGGATTTAGTGAGAAAAAAGAATATGCACCTACTATAATTAGTATCAGCTGAAGCATTAAATTTCCTGATTTACTTGTTCATGGAAGCATATGAAATCAGATATAATATTCGTATCAAGAAACAATATTCTTACTACCAGTTAAAGATGCTTATTCACTAGGCCAATGGGAAAACTGAAAATTAACCTTAGTACTTAATCTTTGTTACTATAAATCTTGCCTTGCAGGTTATGACCTTCTTTTTCTCAGCTGAAATGCAGCTTCCAAATGCACCATTGATTTTCCTTACAGCTTATCAACTCATTTGTAAATGAACTAATAGGCAAGTGAAATTCTAGCTCTAAAATTAGATTTGGTGCTCTCACTTTGGTTCGTAGTGTTCCACTACCATCCCTTTGCTGCCAAAACACATTACTTCAAAACTAGAGCACACAATTATTAGAAATCATTATACCAAAATATATTTGTCATTATTTGGGGTGCTGTTTTTATTATTGTTAAATATTCATCTTTGGGTGGAACATGTGATTGCTTTCCTGGCAATGTTTCCTGTGCAATGTTTCCTGTGAGTCTTCACTTTATATATACTATTCCATCACACTACCTGAATTAAATATTATTATTTACCAGGCACTCACGATATCAGAGACAGCATTTTATTATGTACAAGTCTAATTGGCATCCTTGGATTTATGTGGTATATAGCTCTGATATGCTTCTTATCTTCAAGTAAGTAATCAATATATTTGAGTGCAACTTTTTGTTTCAATATATTCATTTCTTATACTTCTATTTAACTCAACACGTTTATATTTTCTTTGAGGTAACTTCATTTTCTTGTGATTTTGTTATCTGCATAATCATTCAATGAGCACCAGAAAAAACTACATAAACAGGTGCATTGGAAATTGTTACTAATCCCAGATGCTTCTGATGATAAAAAATTAACAAAATTAGTAATAAATAATTTATGATATACACTAAAGACATTCTAGGAAAGAGAGGGATGACTTCTTAAAGATGACAAGAAAGCTTTCATGAGGAATTGGAGATAGTGTAAACAAAATCGTGGACTCAAGAACCCTCAAGCTGTGTTTGCATGAAAACAATAGGACCAGAGACATATATTGGAAGGAGAGATAAAAAAAAGTAAACACAATAAAAAAAAAAACAAGGCCAAAACATGTTCTCTCATGTTGCCAAATATTTTAAATGACACAGTTGAGAATCTGAAATTTAATCTATAGGCTATGATTGATTTTTGAAAGTTTTTCAGCTTTACCAAAATAAATCTGATAAATAAAGTTAATGTGACAGTATAAAATGATCCATTGTGGGGAGCAGGAGACTACAGGCTACAAAGCCACTTAGGAGGCTATTATCATACTCCATATTTGAGGTAATGAGGCCCTAATGAGGTGGAAGCAATGCATTTGGGAAAAGAAAAAGATATTTGCCTTGAAAAAGACTAGTAATTGTGCCTAGTAAATTAAATGCCATGGTAATTGAAGTATCATGTTACAATTGGGAGAAGTTTAGAACTCACAGACAGGCTGCTTGGTGGGGACAATGAGAAATTTTAGGTAGAATGACCATATGTCCAGCTTTTCTAGATCAGCCTGTTGACATCTGTTGCCCAGATATAATTATTAATAAGGGTTATTTAAAATATTTTTCTTGAAAATGTCATGCTTTGAATTTATGTCACAAATCTAATTATACTTAATAAAGTCACATCTACAATAAAGTATAGATATGAAATAAGAAAAATGAAAAATGTAAGTACAACTTAACTTTAGAAAAAAATGTTTGAGATTCATTTATACACAGAGGGGCTTTATCTGTGGGAATCAGTACTCTTTACTGAATGAGAAGATAAAGAGTAGAGGTTGAAAATTGCTTTTGAAGCACTGAAAAAGAAGGCATTTAAGGATTTGAGGAGCTGTTAGTCATAAGAGGCAAACCAGAATGGTGCAGTGCCAAAGATTTGAAATGACTGGTAGACTCCTGTCAAATAATGCAGATCAAGGAATTAAAGACCAAGATGAGTTCCCTGATTTTATGACTAATAAGAACTATACAAGAGTAAGTCTCTGGAATCTGAAGATTATGATATACATAGCATTATACTCAACCTACTGTCTATCACAATGCTTGGTTTAAAAAAAGAGCAGAGAAGCTAATTTATCTGCCGATAAAATGGGTATTTTCCCTTGTCCATTCCTTCCAAACGGTGTGATAATATCCACAATTGGCAAATGACAGCAACCTATATACTGCTGGAAATGTTTCCCATTTTAAAGGTAGTTTCCTGGAATGGGGTTTGTCTTTTATGCAGGCAGTCTGATGGTATTTGTATATAGAACAGTATTTTTTACTGAAGAATTTAGATTTTGAGCTGTTACTGAGTGAATGGTTAGTGGTAAATTGGAAACAGCAATTTTATGCTTGTAATTCACAGTTTGGATGTATCAAAATTAAAAAGACTTACAGGTGCTTGAACAACATATGTAGAACAGAATAAGCCAATAACGAAGAGAGACAAACTGGCACTGCAGAATGCTTAAGGAAGGGAGATCTCAAAGGAGGCAGGAAGAGATGGATTAAAAGACTGAGATAGAGAATTAATGGAGGAAAGGAACTTGCAAACTGTTATTTCTAAAACAGGGAAAGTGGCAATGCATAACGATGCGGAAGAGGAAATGTTACAATTAGGCTGAAAAAATGCATATTTAATGAGGTTATGCTTTGTTCAATGAAACTGAATAGCTGTTTGATAACAAGAAGCTATATGTTATTTAAAACAAAAAATAAAACACTATATACAAATTATGCTTGGTGATAAGAACTTTACACATCCCAAACACACCAAACATACCTTCCATGCGAAACCATTGAGGAGCTATACCTGACATACTATCTCTTCAACTATTTATCTGTTGATTATTCTTTAAGCCTCTCTCAAGTCTCCTGTCCTTCCCCAAATCTGTGTTGACTGCTCTGTCAGATAGTGATGTCTCATTCCCCTGAAGGCTCACAGTATCTGCCACATTCCTCGCATGTTTGATACTTGATCATCCGTGGCTCTGTATTGCTCTCTCCAATTATAAATATGCCTTGCTTATATTTTCAGAATGAATGCAATCTCATCTGGGTGAAAGACTATATAATTTTTTGTTTTATGCCTCAGTGATTCCTCTAATTCTTCTTGTGAGAACTAAATAAAAATATAATATTCACATACACTCATCCAAATGACTAGGAGACTGGAAAAATGAAGATTTTTTCCAACTGTGTAAATATTGTTAACTGACATGAAGTAAAATAGAAAATGTGTTTGTATTATTTCAAAGGCAATAATAAATAATTACTAAGGCGTCCATAAAAATTACAACTGTTTTCTTCAGACTCTGAGAATTCTTAAAGTACTTGATCATGCTGTTGAGTTTTATGTAGACATTAAATAATCTTTTACAAAAGAACATTTAATCACATGAGATAACATTTGAGACATTCCTTTTAAAAGCAGGTTATAATATATTTTGTTTTCAGAGTATTTTGGTTGGGAAATATAAGTATTCCTATAAATGAGCCTGGAAAATACACAATACAGGTTTTATATCTGGTATCTCAGGATGGTGGAATTATAGCATTTGGGATTCTATACATACCTTCAATGTTTTCTAAAGTGAATATGAAATTTAAAATGACCATACATATATTTTAAGACATTCATCTTCATCTTATAAAACAATTATAAAAACTAACCAAATAAGTGAGATACATGAATTTATCAGCACAAATAAGTTGTGCTGAAGAGAAAACATACTGCAATTGTATGGAAACACTACAGTGCACCACAGCTTAAGACTATATTATTATAATGTAATCAAACAATATTTTGTGAATTCCATTACTTTCAAATAAATCAAAATAGTATTTGATATGACAGTATTTATATAGCACTGGGTCATTCATAGAGTTAATTCCATATGCAAGCACTGTGTTAAATACTGATAATATGTCACCAAAAAAAGGTTTCTTGACTAGATTTTAATTCATAGTATGAAATGATAACACACACACACACAAACACACATGAGCTCATCAATATATTGTGATAAATACCAAGGCCACAAAGTATACTTATACTTTGCTCAATATTTTCAAAACAATTTAAAAGATTTGGTATTCTTTACTGAATTATGAAAATTTTTTCTCAAAATTATCCCTTTTTGTTATAGTCAAAAGTGTTTATTTTCTAATACCATAAATTCTATAGGGATGCAAAGGTCAATTATATCA
Organism: Crocuta crocuta; assembly: GCF_008692635.1. NCBI lineage: Eukaryota > Metazoa > Chordata > Mammalia > Carnivora > Hyaenidae > Crocuta > Crocuta crocuta. Next base: position 162,093 of record NW_027532175.1, on the reverse strand, counting down.
AAATATGATTTTGGAATTCCATGTTGGTAAAGGGTACTACTATTATTTAACCTGGGACAATACATGAGTTCGGAAAATTTCAAAGCATCCAAATTGTCAAAGTCAATATATGGAAGAATAAGTTGTTGTATTAAGTCATATAGGGAATAGGAATCAATGACAGTTATTTAAGTGGAATAATGTGAAAATATCACTATTTTGGTTAAAGTACTGTGTTACCAGTGTGGAAAAGGAATGCAGTGTCCTGAAGCTTAAGTAAGAGAAAACAATTAAGGGGCACCTGGGTGGCTCAGTGAGTTAAGCATCCGACTTTGGCTCAGGTCATGATCACAAGGTTCATGGGTTCAAGCCTCGCATCGGGCTCTGTGCTGATGGCTAGCTCAGAGCCTGAAGCCTGCTTCAGATTCAAAGATTCTATGTCTCCCTCTCTCTCTGACCCTCCCCTGCTCTCTCTCTCTCAGAAATAAATAAAACATTAAAAAGTTTTTTTTAAAAAAGCGAGAACAGTTAAGACCCACTTGCGTCTGGAAATAGATGAAAACAACAAATGGGAATGAATGAAGTGAGAAAAAAAGGCCAAGTTTTGGAATCTTAAGAAATGACCAGAAGAAAAAGAAAAAAAAACAAAAAACAAAAAAAAGACTAGCAGGGGACATCCTGGTGGGAGAGGATGGCAGTGATGGTGAGAAGGAATAACCAAACATATAGAAAGCTTTGCATTCACTCATTCATCCATGCATTCATTTATTAATTCAAAGTATGTATTGGGTACTTATGGGAAGGTCCTTTTCTCAGCTCTGGGGATATTGGATGGAATGGGATTTATATCCTCACAAAGGTTATTAATTTTATTTCATGAGTAAAGTTTATAATGAAATAAAACAAATAAAATACCAGGAAACAATTAGGGATCTGGACAGGGAAGGCTTCATTTACAGCGTAGCATTTGAACAGAACCCTGGAGCCAAAGCAGTAAGCCAAATAGACACATCAGGAACCACGCTCCAGGCAAAGGGAACAACAGTAATTAGGCACTGAGATAGGAACATACTTGGGGTATTAAAATAAAAGACAGAGAAGAAGCCACAGAGCTGGATTAGAGTTTCTGAAAGGGAGAATTAGAGCAGCTAAATTTAGATACTGAGAATATCCAGCAGATCTCATGTCGGTTATCATTGTAAGGATTGTGGTCTTTTCTCTGAATGAGATAGAAAGTTCTGGAAGATTTTAAGCACGAGTAATGTGAGTGTAATCTGATTTTGATTTGAAAAGCAACTCTCTGACTTCCTGAGGTGCAGGTATAGACTGGAAGCTGTGGAAGCCAAGCCATGGAATCAAGCCATGAAGTAGGGACACCAGTCAGAAGGAATAGCAATAACCTAAGGAGAAGATGATGATGCGAGGTGGGCAGCGAGAGGGTGAGAAAATCGTTAGATTCTGAAAATATTTTTTAAAAGACAAATGAAAGTGATGGCATATCAGAAAGAGTGGGAGATAATTTTTAAAGTAGTAAAATAAGAACTTAAATTCATTATCTTATGTGGTGTTTTAGAGGTCAATGTTTTCAGAGGTACCTAGTAACAATAGCATGACATATAGAAATTAAGAATATGAATTTGTACTAGATGACTTTCACTGTCTTTATCTAGCTCAAAAAAACCATTTCTATCCCTATTTCACAGTCATATATCTCAGTTATCACATAATTTAGGATAAATACTTTATTTTGTCTAACATCAATGAGTATTGTATCCTTTTTAATTTTCAAAAAAATAAGAAGAAGAAAGAAATGGTGTGTAAGAAAGATGTGACAGAGAAAAGGACACAGAATGGGTGAAAGTTCATTAAAATCTTAGTCTGTCAATATTCTCTTAATAAGTCAAAGTGCGGAAAGAGCCTAAATGTCCATCAGTGGTGGATGGATGGATAAAGATGTGGTATATGTATATAAACACACACACACACACACACATAATACACACATACATATATATACATACCCACACAAACATACACACACACAATGGAGTATTACTCAGCAATCAAAAAGAATGAAGCCCTGCCATTTGCAATTACATGGATGGAACTAGAGTATTATGCTAAGTGAAATTAGTCAGAGAAAGAAAACTATCATATGACTTCACTCATATGAGGAATTTAAGATACAAAACATACAAACATAAGGTAAGGGAAGCAAAAATAATATAAAAACAGAGAGGGGGCCAAAAACATAAGAGACTATAAAACATTCAGAGGTAGAAGCAACAAAGTGATGAGACAGGCCTTGTAGGAATCCCCAAACACATCTTTGGCAGTAACAGAAGAGAATGTATTAGTGTTTAGATATTTCCTTTTCCTCTTTCCTCCCGCCCAGTTTTAGCTTTGGTTCCTGTGGCAGACAGAATAGTGACTCCCAATAATGCTCACACTATGATTACTGACATGGCAAAAGCTGAAGAATATCAAAGACCTGTGCCCCCCTGTCCCATATAAGGTAGACAAGTACATTATAATTGGTATTTCTACAAGTATTCTCCAGGGACATGGGTTTCATATGGCTCCCACTTGTAGGGTGTTCTTGAAACAAGTTACTAGATGATTCTTCTGATGACAAACATTGTTTCAGTGTGTCTTATCTTACAGAAGCACTTAGCACATATCTCTGACCCTGCATTACAGATACACAAGAGGGATTTTGAGCACCTCACTATAGCTGGGGTAGGAAGCTATAGTGTAGGAGTAAGGAGAGGGGTTATAGATGATAATGAAGCTAAAGACATGTGGAGAGGCCACTCCATGCATGGGCAAGTACAGCAAGCTCATGAGATTGTAGGTGATGCTCACACAATGGGGATGCAGGAAAGGGCTGTATATAAGGAAGTACTGTGGTCAGCCATAGAGGAGGGTAAATATAGGAGGGAGATGAGTTCAGTTTTGTACATGTTGAGACTACTGTGCCTTAGAGGACATGTGTATGGAGTTACTCACAAAGCAATAAGTAGCTTTACAGCTCAGAAAAGTATGTAGGATAAACAGAGATGTGAACTAGCAAAGTTCACATGTGGAGAGGGCACACAGTGACACTAGAAAAGCCTAGGATAGAATCCTGAGCAATGCACACATTTAAAAAATGTAAAGGAGTAGGAATTTATATATGCAGTCACAAATGAACAATCTGAGAGAGAAAGTCATAGCCAAATGAGTCTGTCATGGAAGTCAAAGAGTTTAAAGAAGAAATGATCCACAGTGACAAATAACCACTGATGTCCTCATAAATGTTGAGTGACCCACTAGACAGTGGAAGGAGAGCTGTGCTTTGTAGCATTTACTGATTTTTGTGGTATAAATATTCTTATTACGACTGATTTTCAAACTGCCAAGATGATGTCAAGTGGCTCTCAAAACTACTAAAATTTTTAACAATAGGCCCTTTTGAGTGGGTAAAAGCTGGCTCCTTTATACCACTACATCAAGTTTAACTAAAGTGGGCTTGAGAATTCATTAGATTACAACCTTGGGTCATTAAGATGCTTTTCTATGTGTGTGGGGGGCAGAGGGGAAAGAGAAAAGTGGTGTCTGAGCACCCTGAGTACATGTCCTTTTGCATCACACAAATTCTTTTTCTCCTACATTCTCAACCATGGAGATAACTGGTTATAGATAATAACTGGTTTCTGATAATAGAAACTATTTTGATGCCCTATCACACTAAACAAATCTTCCTTGATCTTTCAAATACTTGTGGTTGTGTACAATTCTTTCCTTCTGACTTATAGATGGGTAATTTTTTAAATTCCATAGATATATAAAAATACAAATAATGACAGTTGTGTCAGAAATAAGAATACAAAAAATTATCTCATTTTGAAGTTTAGTGATAGTACACCATATGTAATTAATAGTTAAATGAATAAAACAAAGACAAGATGTTTGGGTTGTTTTTTATAAACCTTTTTTATCATTTGGATGAAGTCATTCACATATTGAAAAAAAAAACAGAATCAAAACATGTATATACCTCAACCACACCTAGCCCACAAACATTTTTTAGGACAGATACCACATGTCTCCATGTCTGGATGACACTAAACAATAATATATACTATAGAGATTTTCACATATCAATTACATATGCATCCCCCACTTTATTCTATATAATATCTAACTAACAAAAATGCTTAAAGAGCTTTCTACTATATTCAATAAAAGTGCTAAATGGCTGCTTAGAGGAAGAGAAAGGAAACTGCTATATGATCCAGCAACTGCACTACCAGGTATTTATATCTAAAGGATACAAAAACACTAATTCAAAGGGATACTTGTACCCCAATGTTTATAGCAGCATTATTGCAATAGCCAAATTATGGAAGCAGCCCAAGTGTGCATAGATTGGTGAATGGATAAATAAGAAGTGGGATATATATGTATACATAAATAATACTTAGCCATAAATAATATTTACAACATGGATGGAGCTAGAGAGTATTTTGCTAAGCCAAATAAGTCAGTCAGAAAAAGACAGATATCATATGGTTTCACTCATATGTGGAATTTAGGAAACAAAACAAAGGAGCAAGGAAAAAAGAGAGCGAGAAAGGGAGAGAGGCAAACCACAAAACAGATGCCTAACTATAGAGAATAAACTGATGGTTACTAGAGGGAAGATGGGTGAGGGGAGGGTTAAATAGATGATGAGGATTAAGAAGTGCACTTGTGATGAGTATCCGGTGTTGTATGTACATGCTGAATATATTTTACACCTGAAACTAATATTACCCTTTATGTTAACTAGCTGGAGTATAAACGCCTTAAAAAAAGAGAAATAATGAGTTAAAAGGATGCAATACTTGTCCAGGAAAATATACAGATTTGCATATTCTTTAAGAACACCTCCTATACATAAGACCATCTTCTATTAAACCTAAATGATACGTGTGTTCAGATGTTTTCATTCCATGTAAGCAAAACCCATCCTTTGCATTTCTGTTGCAGTCAGCCCCACAATGTGGTAAGAATTATCATTCGGTAGAATGACTGGTTAGACACTGGGACTTAATATATACATCACCTACCTGGCTCATTTTCCTGGCTCGAGCTCACAAGGCCTCCTATCACCCAGCTCATCTTCACATACTTCATCTTTACCAGAGTACACTTTTTTCTTACTGGACAGAGAAACAAAATACATTTCACATAAGCTAGAGTTTTGTATATGTTGTTTTCCTTTTTTCAAAGCAGTAAAATCACTTTCTGCGTACTGTACCCCACATGAGTTTGACGAGAGCTTTCATTACGGGCCCAAAAGACAGTGAGATTTCAGTGATATCTCTCCAGGTATCAAAGCCCATCTTGCAGCCACTATAGAGAATTATCCTTTCTGTTATTACTGGAATAGTCCCCTAGGCAATTCATCATATCATATCATCACAACAAGAAGAAGGGTGAGGACAGTACAATAAAATATTTTGAAAGAGAGACCACTTTCACATAACTTTTATTGTACTATATTGTTATAATTGTTTTATTTTATTACAAGTTATTGTGATTAATCACTTACTATGCCTAATTTATAAATTAAACTTTCAAGACTTATTTTGAGTAGCAAAAATCAATTTCATGAGTCTAATACAAAAGAACTTACAAATATCAAGTTAATTTGTTACCACAATACTTTATCTGCCACATTAATAGTGAGCTCATTTTTGTGATTTTTCTCTGTAAATAATTTGTACAATCAGTAAACTCTTTCTGACATTGTCTGAAATAACATTTTCATTCTGATGGCAAGTAAATTTACAAGACATTTTTGTTTGGTCTCCCAAGGATATATCTACCACTATATTAATCTTTCCTATATTCTATATAATTGTAAAACAAATATATAATGATAACAGGAAAAAATGCAGTCTGACAGGTAAGCAGCATTTTAAACCTAAAGTGCTAAAAAAAGATAAATGAAAAAATGAACTATTAACAGTATGTCTCCTAAGTAGACAGATAATATTCTAACTTGAAGCACTTTCTTTAAAATTTATCATCTCCAGGTAGAAAATTATTTTCTAACATCAATTAGTATAGCCTTACTCAAAATTAAAATCTTCATGGATAAGGCACATTGTCTTTTGAATATTAGTTTATTGACAGTAATAATTTTTTCAGCCTCCCATGCTATTTTATATTGCTATTTTTTTTAAACTCACCTTTATCAACTCCTGCATTCCTAAAATAGAATACTTGTGCCACACTGACAGGTAGACAATATCAGGGGAGTTATTCACACATTAGCTATCAGGTGCATTGGGAAAAAACAGTTTTCATTGTCAATGTCAATTACTTACTGTTTTGTTGCTGTAGCCATCATGTACCTCAGCTGTGGGATTTCTGTTATGGAATATGGCCTGTTTCATGATTTAATGTCAAAGCAAACTTCATAGTAGAATAATACACCTGAGTAAATATAACTCTCAGAAAGAGCTTTAGTGCTTTGAACGCCCTATCTCCCTGATTTCCCCCCTCTTTCTAAATACTAATAATGTGGCTAATCGACTTTGTTTCTAATTTTTATTGTAATGTTTTGAAGTAGTTAGTTTTTTTCCATCTGCTAAGAGTATGTTTTTATACATGATATAAATAGATTTTATTTTTGAGGCATTCTTATTTATATATGTTTAGGATAGTAACTTTATGTCTAGAAATCCTTAGAAAAAAGTCAGACTAGAAAAACAGAAGTAAGACCAGGCATCATAAACTGTGTTTTTTAAAAAATATTTTGTTTATTTATATTTTTAAGAAAGAGAGAGAGACAGAGTACAAGTTGGGGGAGGGCAGAGAGAGAGAGAGGTGGACATAGAATCCGAAGCAGGCTTCAGTCTCTGAGCTGTCAGCACAGACTTCGGCCCAGGGCTGGAACTGACAAGCTGTGAGATCATGACCTGAGCCAATGTCAGATGTTCATCTGACTGAGCCACCCAAGCATCTTAATAAACTGTGGTTTTTAATTGTTCCAGTGTCTATTTTTTTCTATGTGCTTATAGACACAGGAGCCAATGTGTTCAATGTAACCATGTCAGAAATACCATAACTACAAATACCTTTGTACCAAATAAAACTTCTATCAATAACAGAAACATATTTTTAGCAGAATTTAACATAACAAAAAGATCCATATGTAAATGTTTCATATTTTTTAATTCATAAATAGGTCTATAATTAATATACTAGGAACAGAACCGACTCAAATATAAACCAAATATGCAAAATTTTATCCATACTTGTTTTTATTTTGTTAATTCTTTGCATTAGTAATGTAAAAGAAATAGTGGTTTAGGCAGTTAAGCCTTCTTGTTCAACTCTTTGATAAACAGTGCAACATATTAAATAATACATGTTTGATAAAAGATGTATTAACATTTCACAGCTTTGTATCAGGGAAACCATTGTGCATGACAGGCTTCATATTAGAATTGCAAACACAGGGTTTGTCTTAGAAATGGAATCTTATTACATAATACAACACAGGTTTCAGAAGTATATATAGCATCTTAAACAACAGCTCAAGGGCTTCCTAAAGGCAATAGATACTAAAGCAAATATGATATAGGATTCTTATGAAAAAATAACCAATTTAGGAAAATAAGCCTGGAAAGGATGGGTATGTAAATAAGAATGGGACAAGGATTGAAATGAGATCATGGTAAGAACAATGCAAAAAAAAATTACTGATACCCCAGAAATAATGGCCCAAGTGTTCACACAATAGAAACAAGAAAGATGAAGCTGTCAAGAATTAATATAATAATTTACTTTGAGTAGAATATAGAAGGATGTGAAAGACTTTTACATCTGCTAAAGCAAGTTATTACCAGACAAAACAAAGTATCATACTAAATATTGTGGATAAAAAATTCCATAGGGATAAAACCCTGAATGTAATTTCCCTTTTTGGATGGGCACACAAGGGAGAAAGCTTTCATACCTGGGGATTATAATAGAAGTCGGGACAGGGCATACAAGAGTATAAATGATTGATTCTTAGACATGGAAACACTAGAAATCTTCTGACAAACCTATGGGCTGGTGTGTCAGATTTAAATGTGAAAGAAATCCAGATGTAAGGAGAGTCTTGCTGAGTAAAGCCAAGACTGGAAGTAGGACTGCACAATCTTGTAATTTTTACAATGCTTTAGACATCATGGTTTTGATGTTTTATGTTTTCAAATTGCTGAGGTCTTAAGGGGCCCTCCTGGTCCTGGAGTCTCAAAGCCTGAGTCTTGAAATCTCATGGCTTCATGGTCTCATGTTCTCTTGCCTCCCAGTCTCCCACCTTGGAAAAAAGAAAAGTCTTGAATTTTCAAGGTTCCTAAGAAGTTGCAGTTGCAAGTTCTAAGAGTATAAGATATTCTCTCCTTGATAGAGAAGGCTGAACTCAGTTAATATATCTTAAAACAGGGGTGAGCTGGGTCTAATCAAAGCTGCAATTAGTACCCAATTACATTTCTGATGTTAGTGAGTTTATAAGTCCTTTGGCAGTGCAGCAAATGTTGAAAATAGATTGAAAGCACAGAATCATCTTAGACTCCTTATGCCTGACCCATAGCAGAACTAGAACCAGAACTTTAATTTTTTTTTAATTTGATGAAAAAGTGCAACCCATTAATCCAAGAATCTTAAACAAGCTACTAGCAGAATAAATATAAAGAGTATTATTTTCAGCAAATAATAGTCAAATTGCTAAGAGCAAAGGTGATTTAAAAAGATCTTAAATACATAAATAAAAAATGAATACATAACACAAAGTGGAAAACAATAAGCAGGACAGTTGTTTCAAACCAGAAACAACAGATTCAGAAAAAAAGGAACATCTTTAATGTGATCAAAAGAAAAATACAATCAAATAAAAACCTGTCAACCTAGAATTATATATCCAGCAAACATATATTTTAATAGGAGCAGGGAAGTCTTCATCTCTTACCAAGATGGTATATCAGGGATTAGATTTCCTTTCCTGCTTAAATCATCTAAAACACTGGTTAAAATGTGATTCATAAATAAAATATATGACATAATGACCATCAAATCATTGTGTAATAGAAAGGGAAATATCAGAAGAGACAACTAGATATCCACATTCAAAAGAATGAATTTGAATGCTTTCCTCGTAATGTATAAAAATATTAAAACAAAAAGGATCAAAGAAATATAAAGCCAAAGCTATGGAAATGATAAAACACATAAACTTTTTAACACAGATGTCAAATCACTATCTAAGATTAGGCAATGTCTTCTTAGATATGATTCAAAAAATACAAGCAATGAAAGAAATATTCAATAAATTGGACTTTATCAAAAGTAAAAATCTTCTGTGTTTCAAAAGATACTGTTAAGAAATAAAAAGGCAACTTATAAAATGGGAGGAAATATTTGCAAATCCTAATTCTGAAATTTGACTGTAGAATAAATACAGAATTACAAGTCAACAGTAAAAACACAATTAGGCAATCAAAAATATGCAAAACATCTGAATAGATACTTGCCCAAAGAAGACATACAGTCAGTATGCACATAAAAAGATCAAAATCATTAGTTATTTCAGATAATTAAAAATCAAGACTATTATGAGATCCCCTTTCACATTAGAGTTGCTATAATAAAAAAAATTGTTGGTGAACCTGTGAATAGATTTGAACCTTTATTCATTGTTGGTGATAATGCTGTATTATTCATGTTATTTATTTTCTATATCCTGATGTTCCAATATCTTGGGCAATGCTAACCTTGGAGGGACTGCTCCTGTCAGGGTTAGCTAATTTCTAGAGAGAGCAAATAACTTGCAGAGGAGTATGTCTTTCATAAGCAAATTAACCAATTCAGAGCCCATATTCCCAACTATCTGTTTCACCTGGTTCTCAAACTATCTGGTAGCTGTCTAACCACCAGCCCTAACCACGTGAGCATCAGGTATCAGAAAATGAAGGATGCCCCTATGCCCCACAGTCTATTGACCTTATTCAAACTAGCCAATCCTAAACCTTCTTACCTTGCTTCACTTGCTTCTTCTCAAGAAAAGTACAAAAAGGCTCTACACACTTTTTCTCCTCACTACTCTCTGACTTCTGACTGATTCTGGTGCTCCCCCATGTGCCCCCATCATGTGGCATGTCCCTGCTACTTGGGATCTGTGAATATAACAAACTATCTTTTCAATGGCAGCCATCTCCTAATCTGTTATCCTGTGTACCAAATATAATAAAACCTATGTTTAAAAACAAATGTAAAGTGGTGTAGCAGCTTTGGAAACAGTCTGGCACTTCCTCCAATGGTTGAACATAGAATTCTACTCCTAAATATACACCTGAAAGAAATGGAATTGTATGTTCACACAAAAATTTGTATGTAATTGCTCATGGCAGCATTACAGGTATCCTTCATTTTCTTAAAGCTCCTTATGATACCACATCATTTTTACAAAAGATCTACATTACAATTTACAAATTCACCAGCACAGCCCCAGTTATAGAACCTAATGTATCCCTTAATGGAAATAGAATACTCATTGATTCAGCAGAAATCACACTTTCTTTTACACACTTGCCTGTACTTATAAGTAAATAATAAACCAGGAACACTAATATTAGTATATTACATATGCATATATGTACATAGACCTTTAGCTTTTTCAGATACTTTCATATTAGCTCAAACTCCAAGAAAGATATCCTAATCACCAACTGCAACTTTGTCTTTCAAAGTGTCTTTAATCCAATTGTCTGAATAAAGTGGATAAAAAAGATTTTCACTAATCAAAATCAATCCAAAGAAGAATTTTGCTTTTACAAAAATATTCTTGCCATACTGATCTAGGTCTTTCATAAAAGTGACATTGTGGAGGCATCTGGGTGGCTCAGTCATCTAAGTGTCTGACTCTTAATTTTAGCTCAGGCCATATCTCACAGTTAGTGGGATCATGCCCTGCATTGGGCTCTGCACTGACAGTGTGGAGCCTACTTGGGATTCTCTCTCTCTCTCTCTCTCTCTTTGCTCCCCTCCCCTTTTCTCTCTTTCTCTCTCTCTTTCTCAAAATAAATAAATAATCTTTTAAAAAGTGACATTATATAACACAAACTTTTGGAAAGCAGGGGATACTCTTCACTTTATCCACTTGCAGATAGCGGGGACACCTGTACTTTTAATAGGCAATACACTGAAACATCTCAAATGTCCATCAACTGATGAATGAATAAATACATGTGTTATACGCATACAGTTGAACAGTATTTGTCAGTAAAACAAAATGGAGTCCCCATATATTCTGCAACATAGATAAATCTTGAAAACATGCTAATGGAAAGTGGCCAATCATAAAATACCATGCATTGCATCATTCTGTTTACATTAAACATCTGTAAAAGGCAAATTTACTGAGACAAAAAGGAGATTAGGGCTGAGGTGGCTGAGAGAAATAGAAATTTAGTGTTAATGGGTACAATGTTCCTTTTTGATGTTCTTAAATTTTATATTAGAGATGACGCATATACTAAAACTGTTCACATATACTTTAAATGGGTGAAGTATATGCTGTATGAACCATATCATAAATCTGTTATAAAAATAAATGTATTAATATAGTTTACCACATTAAAAGACTAAAGGAGAAATAAAATATTAATAGAAAAGAATGAGCATTAGATAAAATTCAGCACATATTTATGATTAAAAAATAGAGAATCCAGAGCAAACTAGAAAAATGATAGCTCCTCAATTGGAGAAGTATCTATAAATAACTGCAACTCACATCATATCTAACAGAGAAAGAGGGAGAAAACAGACCTGTCTATAAGATAATACACAGATTCATTCATAATAGCCAGTAACTACATAGAATACAAATGTCCATTAAAGGGAAAATAAATGAAATCAGCTGTGGTCTTTTCATGTGATGTAATCCTACACAGCAATACAAGGTGCAAACTACTTATATATGCAACAAGATGGGTGAATCTCAAAATCATGTTGAAAGAAAGAAGGTAGAAACAAAATGAGTGTAGGCCATAAGATTTCAGATCTTTCCAATCTTACATGTATTCTTACAAGATTACACATGAAACTCAAAAACAGGGAAAATTAAGATATAGTGATAAAAATTAGATTAGTAGTTCCCTGGTGTGGCAATTGGAATTAACTTTGAACTTTGAAGCATGCTGGAAATAGATTATATTTTGTTTTAAGTTCTGATTACATTGGGTATACATTAGACAAAACTCACTGAAATGCACACAAAAATATGTGCACTTCTTGTGTAATGTATATATACACATATATAAAGATGGCAAAGAAAATTACTTGAAAATATCAAGGCTGGAGGACAACAAGCATGGCACAAATTACTAAATAGGCCATTTACAAAGTAGAATTAACTTTGGAGAGATTTCTTGTAACTTTCATGATCCAAGGACATAACTGCTGAAGATATGGTCAAATGAAATACTTGTACACGAGTACAAGTTCGTGCTTGAACTTGTTTCAATCTTTTCCCTCAAAATTCAGTCTACAACTCAGTGCCTTTTAATGCTAGCTTTAATTTACTTCTAGAAAATATTTTTCCAGAAAGTAAATGTGGAAGTTTTGTGCTCAAATAATAAAAGTTTTAATTCAAAAAATAAAAATTGCTAATTGTTTCTTCTTACTTTATTTTCTAAAAACTAGTACAGATATATGATCCATATACTTTTAAACATATTATTTGAGTGCTTCAAATACTTCTATTTCAGCTTCTCTCAATTGAATTTCACAGTTTAACATAAAATGTCCTTTGATTCCTTTTAGAAAAAGTAAATACACATCTTAATACTAGTAACAATAGCAAAACAGTGCTCATCTCAACACATGGTTCAACTTCAGTGAAAAAGAATACACTTCAATAATGTACAGTGAAGTGGTTAAGCAGTGCTTCCCCAGTATTTTCAAGCACTAAGAATGTACATAAGCAGTCAGAAGCCTCCTTCGAAGAGCTTTACTCCTAAGCTTAGTGATGGTTCTCTCTGGTGAGTAATTATGGTGGCCACACTAGCAGACTCAAGAGAGGAAGTAGGGAAGATCTTAGAACTCAGGAAAGATAAAGACAATTGTTTGTTTTCTTTTCCACTCTCATTTTAGACAGAACACAAGCATAAATAGCCACATCTGAAGACACACCAGGTGCCGCTCATAGCAGCTGCTGTGACAAGGCAGAGGCCAGTGATTCTATGTAGGAAAAAATGCAAAAGAGCTACTGGTGATCAATTAGAATCCTCAATACACACTTTGAAGATAGATAATGAGCAGGTTGGGTAGCATCAGCTTTAGGAAAAAAGTAAAAAAGACACAAAACATAGCCCTGGGAAATCTTTTTTATCCACTTTATTCAGACAATTGGATTAAAGACACTTTGAAAGACAAAATTGCAGTTGGTGATTAGGATATCTTTCTTGGAGTTTGAGCTAATATGAAAGTATCTGAAAAAGCTAAAGGTCTATGTACATATATGCATATGTAATATACTAATATTAGTGTTCCTGGTTTATTATTTACTTATAAGTACAGGCAAGTGTGTAAAAGACTTGATTTCTGCTGAATCAATGAGTATTCTATTTCCATTAAGGGATACATTAGGGTCTATAACTAGGGCTGTGCTGGTGAATTTGTAAATTGGCTTCGTATCTCCGAAAGGAAGACTAACCATGCTACAATCGTTTTCATATTACTTCTGACTCCTAATTCTGTTGACTATTTCACTAATATGCCATCATATTTGTTTGTTGTGTACTAGAAAGCCTCGCATCTTCTTTTTCCACAAAGTAGTTATTCAATATTGTTTCTATATAGTGAGCACCCTATATAACTTAAAGACAGCAAGTCCCTAAAATTGTTTCCTTCTCTAAGACATAGGTTGATCAATAACATGTCACATATTGTTTAGTTTTCTACCGGTTTGAAACTTGAAACAAGTCTCACATCTTACTGATGAGCAATCTTCATCAAATCATGAATTTTTCCTATCATATTCTATGTGAAACAAGTGCAAAAGGAAAACATTTCCCCCCAAATTACTCTGCAAACCTAATATGAAGTACATACTAATCTTCATTATGTGGCAGAAGTTATTTAAGCTCCTTAGCTCTTAGGATAACAATGATTTGAATTTGACTTTAATGTAGAAAGCAACTACAGTACATTTTCCATTTAGAATGAATGCAGTTTAAATGAGGTTTAATTTTAGCACATAGTTACAAGGCACCTTCTGTTTAGAAATCCTGCTGTTTGGATGTGATTTTATTTCAGAAAATCTGCAGTTACAAATTCCGTTTTCTTCAGAATGCTGCCGTGTGAATGAGGCTTTTGAGCAGAACACTTGCTGTTACCAGCTACCTTCCATTCACAGGACTGCCTTCTGAATGTACTTTCAATTAGGAAATCTCAGTAAGTTCATTTTAAAATCCAAAAACCCCAATTCAACTCTGCTGCTTTGAATTATCGGGCCATTTTGAAACCCAGTCCCTACTGTTTTTGATGCTGGTCATCCAAACAGGGAAAAATAAAATAAAAATCACGTGCAAGAAAATAATTATTCTTAATTATTCTTTTAAAAAAATTGGGGCCAAAAGGACAAATGGTATTCTTAACACACACAGGGTCTTTGGAAATCTAATCACCATATCCACCTTACATCATAAATAATTCTGTGTGTAAGTACTTGTAACAACATTGAAAGAAATGAAGCAAGTAAGTCTAAATCTGTGTTTTAATCATTCAGAGAGCAGAGAAGGTAGCCTGAGAAGTTAGCGAATAAAAGAAAGAATAAAGGGCAATAAAGAAGTGTCACAGGAATATCATCCATGCATTCGAGCAATTGAAAAGCACAAGGATTTACAACATAAAAATCTATGCCACTTTCAATTTGTTGTAATTCCTTCTTCATCTAGTTCAAATAAGCCCTGTTTCAGAAAAATCTCTAGCAATCATCATATTGACACTTCATCTAGACTGAGTGCTAATAAGCCAAGAATTTTCTGCCATAATTTTTACCCAAGAGTTCACATTGTCACAGCCTATCAAAGAAATGGTTCCAGGTACACATTTAATCTAAAAACGCTTTTCTCTTTCAGAAGCTTCTGTTTTCAAGTGTAAGAGGTTATTTGTTCCTGAATATCTTTTCCCCTACTCTATTTCAATTGTCTACATGACTTGTTATGAAGCAAGAATAAAAATGTTCCCTTCACTGTCAATTTCTGTCTCTCTTTATTCTTTCCTAAATTCAATGATTTTCATGTAGACCAAGCCCTTTAGAATGAATTCTTTAATAGCAGCTATGTATATTCCTGATTTTAAAATAAATTACCAAAACTGCCTCGGGTAGGGGAAAGAAAAATATTGTGATGAAAGGGAGACAAAGAAATCTGGGATTTAAAAAAGCCTCAAATGTCTAGAAAGTACTGAACAATAAATCTATTTCATATTAATGGTACTTTCTTAGCTATCTGCCGGATGTCTTTTTTTCTTTTCTCCACTTTCTAAGAATTATCACTGCCATACAGTTTTTCTTTCTCTTTTTCTGCTAGTCTCTTCAGAGCTGTGAAGATAGTCAAGCCTTACCTTTAAGGTGAAGACTCCTCTTGTTTTCTACCAAGGTAATTTTTGTTTATATGGCAGAATCTAAATAACACCATTAAGTTGTTCTATTAGAGTTCTTACCCTTCCAAGAAACAACAAACATAGTCATCTAAACTGATGAATATAAATATAATATATAAATATAAATACATAAATATGTATGTAAATAGATATGTATGGAATTTTATTGCCAGTTGTTAGGTTACTTCTCCCTAGTAAAGAGATCGGCACTTTCCTCAGTCTACAGATGTTCTCCTATTTCTTTTCTATCTCTTTGGTTCACTCAGCTTGTAGCACAGTTATTCTGGGAAGTTTGAGAGGAGTGGAGAGCTGATTGTTTTTCCCCTGAGTTCAGACCACATGGAATTGAGAAGAGAATACGAATAGTGTTTATCCGCCAAGTTCGCTATGGAACATTTCAGCTATGGAACTGAAATCTAGAATAGAGTTGTTTCTATACATTTTTGTATTTTTCTGTTGTTGTTCTCCTATTATCCTATTAAAAATTCCCATCAAAATATTTCAATGTTGAACTGTGTAGAAATGAGACCCCTCTTTTTCCAAGTCTGGATAATTTGGGATGGAAAGATACCAGAGGAGTAGAGTGTTCAAAAGCTTGTTCAAACACACACAAAGACACACATACACACACACACTCACCACCACCACCACCACCACCACCACCACCACCATCACCACCACCGAAAGGCAAAGGATGCTGCTTAAACAGGTAGAAACAAGAGATGGGGAGGTAAAAATAAAGATATAGATGACCCCATATCTTTACTTTTTTCTCATAAGGTCCAGTGTAGTCATGTTGCTAAAAAAATGCATCAAACAGAGTTTTTAATAGTTTTTATTTGTTTTTGAAACAGAGAGAGACAGAGCATGAGCTGGGGAGGGGCGGAGAGAGAGGGAGACACAGAATCTGAAACAGGCTCCAGGTTCTGTGCTGCCTGCCCAGAACCCTATGCAGGGCTCGAACCCACAAACGGTGAGATCATGACCTGAGCCGAAGTCAGACGCTTAACCGACTGAGCCACCCAGGCGCCCCTGCATCAAACATATTTTAATCACAGGGCCCACTGCAGTAATGTCCAGCATTTCAATGTGTATTTTCTTCTAAGTGTTTTAGACACTGACTATAGGGCCTGGCTCATAAAAGGATTGTTGTGCCCTTATATAGTAGTACCCCTTATCTGTAGGGGATATGTTCCAAGACCCCCAGGGGATGCCTGAAATCATTCATAGTATCAAACTCCATATATACAATGTATTTTCCTATACATAGATACCTATGATGAAGTTTAATTTATAAATTAACATGGTAAGAGATTAACAACAATAACTAGTAATAAAATAAATCATAATAATATGTGGTAAGAAAAGTTATATGAATTTGATCTCTCAAAATAATTTATTTTACTGTCGTCACTTCTGTTTTTTGTGATGGTGTGATATAGTAAAATGCCTATGTGAGGAGATGAGGTGAATGATGTAGGCATTGTGACATAGCGTAGGCTATTTACCTTCTGATGATAAGTCAGAGGAGGATCACTTACTTTCCAGGCCATTGTCGACCATGGGTAGCTAAATTGTGGAAAGCAAAATGGCAGACAGAGGACTACTGTATACAACTTCTAAAAATACTTGCTGTATTTGCTGCTTCCATTTCACATCTGTCCATTCTCTCTTAAACTTACCCTAAACAGCTATATGATGCATTCCTCCACAAAACTATCCTTATTAAGGTCACATAGCAGATTTAATGATTAAGCCTCTGAATCTACCTTTACTCCACAACATTTGATACAGTTGATTACTTCAGCCTCAAAATACTTCCTTTGCTTAGCCTTAGGGAAACTACTCTATTCTCCTCCCTAATCATTAGCATCTCTTTTCAGTCTTTAATGTTTCTCTTCATCCATTCTCCTTGTAAACACTGAAATGTCCCAGAATTCAGAACCTGAGAGTCCTCTTTTTAACCTACACCCAGCTCTTAGGAAACTTGATGCCATCTCCTAGCTTTAAATGCCATACGCAAGACCCCCTGATTTATTTTTTCATTCCAGAAAACTCTCCTGAATTCTAGACTTATATTTAGTCATTTGGATTTTTGCATTTCCACCTGGATGTGTAGGAATCTCAGACTTAACCTGGATGCAGCACAGATGACTTGGCAATTGTCAAATTTTTGTGCTTTTGCTTATACTGTAGAGCTGTTGAGAAAGAGCTGCTCAGTCAGGGAATGCATTTTCTGTATCCCTCTCCTGACCTAACTTCTATTTTTTTTATGTTTATGTTTATTTTTTTTTTTTTTTTGACAGAGAGAGAGAGTGAGCAGGGGAGGAGCAGAGAGAGGGGGTGACAGAGGATCTGAAGCTCTGCATCAACAGCAGAGAGTCTGATGTGGGGCTCAAACTCACCAGCTGTGAGTTCATGACCTGAGCCGAAGTCAGACTCTTAACCAACTGAACCACCCAGGTGCCCCATAACCTCATTTCTAGATGTACTTATGTCACTATGTCTGGGTGCCTGAATGTAGGTAGAAGCACTATGGTTCCCTTACAGGCTAAAAGTGGATATAGAATGTGATTTCCAGATCTAGCTGCTGGTAGAGGACAAGAAGGTGATCTTGAAGCCACAGGATGGTAAAACTATGAGACAGAGGCACCTCAAATCTTAGTCAATCCTTAAGGGAAACATGTCCAGGAATCATCCCATCTGAGCCTCTATGTTGGATAACATGTGAGTAAGAATATTTACTGGATTGTCATGAGTTTAAGAAATGTATTACAGCATTTACAATAATATCCTAATCATTAGGATCTAATGCACATGCAAAAGGGAAATTCCTGATTTACTTCCTCATCTTACCTAACCCACACAGAAATTCTTATTATCTGTCCATTGCTTAGGTTAGAAATCCTACAGTCATCCTGGATTTCTTTTTCTCTCATCTCACCTCTAATTTACCTCCAAGTCCTATTAGAACAACCACCAAAATAAATCTAGACACCAAACCTCTTGCCATGTCTTTTGATCTAAATATCTTCTCTGTTATTAACTACTGTAATATTTTCCATTCGTCTTTGTTGCTTCCACAGTTACCTATCTATGATCACCTCTGCATTTAGGGATGTTTGTAATACATAAGTCAGATAATGCTGGACAGGTTCCCAGAGAAGCAGATTCTATTACAGAGATGAGTATGAAGGAGATTTATTAGAAAGTGACCTGGACAGCACAAGCCATGCAAAGGCAAGCAGGATTGGGCAGAGGAAAAAAGGGAACCTCAGTGCAGTCTCCATGAAGGCCTCAGCCAGTGTCATAGAAGCTCTGAAATTGCTGTGGCCCTCTATAGTTTCTTTAAATTTGAGCAGTAAGACCGAGGTTTTCTATTCTCACGTCAGCTACTCATCATCACAGCCTGTCCAAGAGCGAAGGATGCCTTGGCAAGGTAATTCTCTACAGTTGAGATAATTCTAGGAGAGGACTGATGGCTCAGTGTTTCCTACTGTCAATGTTCTCATCCCTTGTTGGAGTAAAACCTTCAGTCTTGAAGGGAGATCTAGTACCTACTACATCAAACCATGTCACTGGTATACTGAAAATGTTTCAGTAGCTTTGAACTGAACTGAAAAGTTCAAAGTCTTTTTCAGAACTGAGATCCATTAGTGATCTTGCTACTAATTATTTTTATATTATCTCTCAAAAACACCTACCTCACTCATTTTGCTTCAGCTCTACTAGCTACTGTTCTTCCTTGGATTTGCCAATCATAGTCCTACTTTAGGTCTTTTTCACTTGATTTCCTCCCTGCCTGGAAAGATTTTTATCAAGGTATCACATGGCTTGATCCTTTACCATAGGTCAGGAATTGTCAGTCATTGTTCTGTAAAGGGCTTGATAATATAGGTCATACAGTCTTTGTCACAACTACTCAATTCTGTTGTTATAATCTACAAAGCAGAAACAGACAATAAGTGAATGCGTGGATGTGGCTATGTTCCTTTAAAACAATTCTTCAGGGGGCACCTGGGTGGCTCAGTTGGTTAAGCGTCTGACTTCAGCTCAGGTCATGATCTCACGATTTGTGGGTTTGATGCCCCCATAGGTCTCTGTGCTGACAGCTAGCTCAGAGCCTAGAGCCTGTATTCAGATTCTGTGTCTCCCTCTCTCTCTGACCCTCCCCTGCTTACACTGTCTCTATCTCTCTCTCAGAAATTAAAAACAATTTTTTTAAACATTAAAATAATTAAAAAAAATAAAATGATTCATCAGAACAGCTGGCTATATTTGGACTATGAACAATAGTTTGTTGACTGCATTATTATCAAATCTTGGTTCAAATCTGAACTTCTCTTAAAGCAGTATAGCAAGGTGATTAAGAAGTTTGATTTAGGGGTTCCTGGGTGGCTCAGTCAATTAAGCATCTGACTCTTGACTTCAGCTCAGGTCATGATCTCATGGGTTCATGAGCTGCAGCACTGAGTGGAAGCCCTGCCTTGACAGTGCAGAGCCTGCCTGGGATTCTCTCTCTCCCTCTCTCTATCACTTCCCCCACCAAAATAAAAAAAATAAATAAACATTAAAAAAATAATATTGACTCCTCATTAAAAAAAAGAAATTTTGTTTAGAATCTACATTTTCAGCATCTCTTCTGGCTCTGACAATTGTTAGCAGTATACTATTTGCTCTATCTGTGCCTAAATTTCCAAAGCAGAGATTATAACAACTCATTCTACATAAGCTTATGTGTTAAATGTCAAATGAGATGGTACATATAAAACAACTGTAACAGCGCATGACACAAAATCAGTATAAAACACCTGCCCATTACTCTCAGTTTCCTCGTATTGCTTAGCACTCATTAACTAACATCTATTTGGCTACTGGTTAGTTATTATTCATATATTTCCTTTTTACTTTCCCTCACTAGAAAAAAAGCTCTATGATCGTAGGAATTGCCTTCTTTATTCACTACTGAATTATCTGATCCTCCCAATGTACCCCAATAAAGTTTCTTTAAAGATGCATCCTTTTTTCCCCGAGTTTTATTTATTTGGGAAAGAGAGACAGAGGGAGAGAGAGCAAGCATGATGGGGGAGGGGCAGAGAGAGAGAGGGAGAGAGAATCCCAAGCAGGCTCTGCACTGGCAGCACAGAGTCCCACACAGGGCTTGAACCCACGAACTGTGAGATCATGACCTGAGCCAAAACCAGGAGTCAGACACTTAACTGACTCAGCCACCCAGATGCCCCCCTCAATAAAACTTTTGAATAAATAAATGAGTTAAGGGAGTTCTGTACTTCACCAACTCTGAAATTACATCCAAATGACATGAGTTCTCATTCCAAATATATTAGTAGTTTTGGTTTTGGCTAAGTCACTTATCTGAGCCATGCAGTCTTTATTTCACAGGGGAGAAGACCAAATGCTGAACAACTTAAAAAGCACATTGGTCCTATGCCTCAAAACTACCTGCATTTTCTTCCATCTTAAGCCTACACCTAAATGCATACATATGTACTTAACAATGGGATTCAGCAGGTAGTTGTACTGTCACATATGTAGTAATTCACCCTTGTGTCCTGATGATGCAGCACCAACATTCCTGAACTGGCACAGTTGTGATGATTTCCTAGAGATATAGGAGGCTCCCGAATCCTCCCAGGATCAGCTGATCTGGGTGTAACCTAAAAAATGTGTTAGATTAAACGTAACACTGTTCTACTTTATTGTTTTTGTCCTTTGTGAGCCCTTGTACAAGAAACTAAACTTTAAAAGCTTTGAGGGGCGCCTGGGTGGCTTAGTCGATTAAGCGTTCGACTTTTGCTTAGGTCATGGTCTTGCGGTTCGTGGGTTCGAGCCCCGTGTCGGGCTCTGTGCTGACTGCCGGCTCAGAGCCTGGAGCCTGTTTCAATCTGTGACTCCCTCTCTCTCTGACCCTCCCCTGCTCACGCTGTCTCTCTCTCTCTCTCTCCTAGAAATAAATAAAAACATTAAAAAAATAAAAATAAAAGCTTTGAAAATATTCTGTTAAATATTGTTGCATTTTTGTTATCACTCTTTATTAATTCTCTATTATATATTCAAGGGAAAAAGTGCAATGACTTTGATTTACAACACTCCCAGGTGTTCATATTCTGGATAGTCCTCTCTCCTACCTGCATGTCAACACCCTACACAGCTTCCCATCTACCTCCTTCCCTGCATTGATTGCAGAAGCCCATAGCAAACCATCCTCTAAAGGTAAACTGGCTCTACCCTGTCCACAATATATAAAATGTAATCCTTCTCCCAGGACTCCCCATATTTTCTTCTGTTCCACTTCTTTCAAGTAAGGGCGCATCCCCTTTTAACATGATATAACGATGTTCTCCTTTCCTATGTCTACTGTTCATTGTCTGCCTCCTCAGAATATAAGTTCCACAGGGCAGGGATCTGTCTTGTTATATGAGTAACTGATATGTCCTGAGGACCCAGCACAGTGTCTGACACATAGGAGGCTCAAAATAAGTATTTGTTACGTATATTGTTGTTAACACATCGCCATTCCACCCATTGTTCATTTCATTCCTTTTTTGTACTAATGAAATGTATGTGTGCTTATTTTCTTTCCAAATAAACGAGGGACGCTGAGTTTCTTCTCAACATCCCTCTCCCCCCACCAAATGACAAAAACAACATCACACAAATATTAGAAATTCAATAAACATTTTTGATTGATTGATTGATTGAATGAATCCATAAATGAATGGTAGCTTAGGGATTTTGTCATCTTTCACAACAGTCAGAGCTAAACCCAAATGTTTTTGCTATTGTTTGTTATTGTACATAATGAGGGATAGATGAGAGTTTTTATTAATATGTGTTCTAATATTTTCTTTGAAGAAATAATACTATCTACACAGGAACAAGTATTTAACTCCAATGACCCTAAGTGAATTATTACTCCAAAGGAGTGTTTTCAAAAGCTCTGAGGCATCAGCACTGCTGGTCCAAACTAAAGGTTTTGGGTAAAGAAGTTATTACTCTAGAACACTAGGTTTTCCAGCCATTTCTGGAAATCATTCCCCAACAACATAGAATTATATTTATTGTATCAACTTTTCTAAGCGGTTGACTTTTACTTTCCTTCTCAATTCTCTTGAGAAGAAAGGAAAAAGGTAAATTATATCATTTTTATTGTGAAATTGAAGAGAGAGAGTTTGAATAACATTTATAAATACAGTAATTAAAGGATTTTTCAGGATCAAAATACATCTGATACCATCTTTTTTACTAAAAGAAAAGTTTCCTCTTTTATAATATTTAAAAAAAAAACAAAGTAATTCAATGATACAAATTTTATACATGCAAATAGTGTTTTAGGCTATTATTGGAACATTGTATATTGTTGGGAATATCACATGAATTGCAAAGTTACAATCTCAAAAAATACAGTTTGTAATCAAGAAGAAAAATGTGCACATTTGTTTTTAGTGACTTCAATGTGTTCAAGACAGCTGGGCTTTTAGAGAACTATTCATTCTAGTTTAAAAAAATTCAGGATAGTTGTTTTTTATTTTAATTGAAGTATAATTAATGTATAACTTTATATGAGTTTCAGGTATAAAACATAATGATTTCATATTTCTATACAGCCCCCCACCTAACAGTGGGTATGCACAGTCTTGAGCTTTTGGCTCTGGTGTCCAGGGGCACCTTGCATTTCTGAGCCCCATGGATCTGAAACTGAGACAGTTCTTATCTGCTACTATCCCCAAGGCATTACTCAGATAGCCAACTGCCGTGCTCTCAGTCTTCCTGTGAAAAAAGGCCTACTTTTACTTCCCCAGGGAGATTCAGCATGAGGAGCAGACTTCAGGTTTACCACACATATAAAGGCTTCAGGCATGCTTTCAGAGAACATAGACTAGTTTCGGGAATGCCATCTTTGCACAGTCCCTTAACCTTGCTATAGCTCACCAGTACCTCCCAGCAAGGAGTTCATACACTCATCTGCATATGATACTGTTTAAATTATAAAAATGAGAAAACTCCAGAATCTCAGAATTTAGCTTCCTATCTTGATTTGGAATTATATCTAAATGAATAAAAGTAGATAGTTGTTTACCCTATTCATACAGATTTATAAGAGAAATATTTTATACTTTTTATCTTTAAATTGTAAAGTATCTGGAATGCTCCTACTATATTCACATAAATTCTCTTGCTCCTTTAATATATTTTTGAGGGGTGCCTGGGTGGCTCAGTCAGTTAAGTGTCTAACTTAGATCTCACAGTTTGTGGGTTCAAGCCCGGCATCAGGCTCTGTGCTGACAGCTTCGGATTCTGTGTGTGTGTGTGTCTCTCTCTGCTCCTCCCCCACTCATGATCTGTCTCTCAAAAATAAATAAACGTGTGTGTGTGTGTGTGTGTGTGTGTGTTATCGAAATCTGAGGGAAAGAGAGATCAGTGTTCTAAAGATAAAACAATCGTGTGACTTTGGGCTTATTATAATTTCAAAATAATATGTAGCCAAGTCTAAAGGTATTAAGTTTGAAATAGCAGAGTGATTCTAAGAATTAATTCTATTGAGTTAACAGATCAATGTAAATCAATTTACAGAGTGTTAAAATTTCCCCACACAACTGCTGAGAGCAGTTTCAATCATCTATGTTTAAATAAAATTTAAAATAATTTCAAAAATATGTTCTGCATTTTTAATCTTTTAATACTATATCTCTAAATTGGGATGTATTGTTCTTCTTTAAAAAAATCTAATTTTTCATAAGTATAATAAAATTTATTCAAATGCACAATTCTTTATATGGAAACCAACTTGACAATAAACTATTTAAGGGGAAAAAAACAAATGCACAATTATATTCTAAATATTTTATTTAAGTCGAAATCTAAAATTCAACACTAATTCTGTCACTTCCAACATTATGTTCTATGATTCTACCTACTCACAGTATAAAGCTGAGCTGTTTCTCCAAGGCCCCCTAGTTCTTGAAAAGTCCCTTAATAGTATCTTTTTTTTTTATTTTTTCAATGTTTATTTATTTTTGAGAGACAGAGCATGAGTAGGGGATGGGGCAGAGATAGAGGAAGACACAGAATCCAAAGCAGGCTTCAGGCTCTGAGCTGTCAGCACAGAGCTCAATGCAAGACTCAAACCAAGGAATCATGAGATCACGAAATCAGACGCTTAACCGATTGAGTCACCCAGGTACCCCAATAGAATCTTTCTATATTTACTTTTTACTCAAGTTTAATATGAATTCCAGACAATCTTAATTATGTAAATTTACAATGCTCTCTAGTACTCCATGCAGATATGTACCAGCATATCTCACTATATTGTGCTTCACTTTATTGCACTTCACAGATACTACATTTTTTTTTTTACAGATTGATGATTGTGACAACCCTGTATTGAGCAAGTCTATCGGTTCCATTTTTTTCCAAATAGCATTTGCTCACTTCATGTCTCTGACACATTTTATTAATTCTCATGATATTTAAAACTTTTTTCATTATGATTCTACTTGTTATGGTCACTTGTAATCAGTGATTATGACACACTGAAAACTCAATAATGGTTACCACTATTTAATAATGAAGTATTTAAAAATTTTAAATGTTTATTTTTATTTATTTTGAGAGAGAGAAAGAGCGTAAGTGGGGGATGGGGAGAGAGAGAGAGGAAGAGAGTAAGAATCCCTACATGAGGGCTTGATTTCACAACCAGCCTTGAGATCATGACCTGAGCTGAAATCAAGGGTGGATGCTTACCCGACTGAACCACCCAGGTACCCCAATAATGAAGTATTTTTTAAGTTAAGTATGTGGGTTGTTTTTTTCTAGACATTATTCTATTGCACAGACTACATTATAGTGTAAACATAACTTTTATGTGTATTGGGAAACCAAGAAATTCATTTTACTCACTTCATTGTAATATTCACACTACTGTACTATCTGGAACTAAACTTGTAATTCCTCTGAGGTTTGCCTGTACTTCTCATGCAGAATCTAGGCAGATCTTAAATGTTATAATTTTTTTTCAATCTTCTTCCTTTTCCCCTCCTTCTCCTTTCTCTTCATCACTTGACTCCTCTGTCCCATTCCTTCTCCCTTTCTTCTTTTCTTTTTTCTTTTTTTTTTTTGATTTATTAGCTTTATTGAAAATACACTTGACCAACTTACCCTTGTCAGATACAACATTTAATAAATTCAATGTTTAAACTCTGGAAGGAGCACTTAGTTTTTATTATTTATTATAGGTTTCAATATCTATAAATAAATTCTAAGTCTGTCACTGTGATAGATTTGGAAACAAATACAATCTTTACCAAATTTTTGCCCTGTATAAAATTTGAAATAAATGATATGCTTAAAGAATATATGTTGTAGAAATGCTAGGATAGCTTTCTTATAAATATAGCAAATAACTACTAAACATGCCCACAATTCTTATATAAAGACATTACCTGTCTATCAGTCAATGTTAATATTTATAAATTAACAGGTTCATGTATTAATTGATGCATTGAATACCAAGTAAAAATTCTTTCCTCAGGAGACTTGGGAATATATATATGTTTCTCAATAGAGTAAATAATATAGAAAAGGACAAACTAGCATCTGGAGGGCATCAGAGGCCAAGGTCTCTCCCCAGCAACACACATACATACACTCTCAGCAATTGGGGTATATAGGAAAATCCCATGGTAATTAATAAATGATAAGTATCTCCTTTGGTTGGCCCTTGTATATGAGATGATCTCTTCATTTACTCTGGGTGGTAATACTAAGCTTCTTGGTGTGTCTGAATAGTGAGTATGTCAGAATTTGAGCTTCTAACTCTACCCAGGCAATCAGCATTTCAAGACTGCTTCTTAAACATGGCTGATTAATGGGTCTTGAGAGCCCAGTTTCTTTCAATAGCCAATTTCTTTGAAGCAGTTCTTCTGTTATAACCCTTGGTTCCCAATGCAGCCTCATCTCAAATTCCATGGTTAGGTACTATACCTTTGCTCTGTTTGTGTATCATCCTTCCCCTGGCTCTCCCCAACACTCGAGAGATAACCCACAAGTATAGAGCATAAGTGGTCATAGGGAGGAATCCACCATAAGCAGCATGACTCTTTGTTTCATAACTTGTCTGTATGCTCTCACCTCCACAGACTGCTACTCACAAGGCAGTCCTAATATTCCTCTCTTCCGCCTTCTTACTTTTGCCAGTAAGGCCTGATATGAGGTCCTTTACCCAGCAGTTTAAAAACGACTTGGATTGTAGAGTCAGCTATCTAGGGTGTGACACCCATTTTTATTTTCTAGCAGGCAAGTCACTTCAACTGTTCTCTCATCTTTACAGTAGTGATGGAATACCTCTCTCAAGGTTTATAATGAGTCACATGAAGTCTGACTAGTAAACCCCATAGCACAGAGACTGAAATAGGCAAAGCACATAATAAAAGGGAAATGGTGGCATTTTTGATATGACAAATTTATATTATTATTGTTAGATGCTTAAGTATTAATAAGTTGGATTGATCAGGTACAAATCAAGCCTAGCAGAACTTTTCTAAAACTGGTGAAAATTAGGTATAGCTAAATTTGTGAGCATGATGTAAAAATACATACAGTGGAACCTCAAAGATCTATATCTAAGCATTTTATAAGTGGACTGGTAAGAGTTCGCTTCTTTGAGCTATTCCTCTATTTCAAGTTTATTTTATATATTGCAACAATATAAACTAACTTGAGATTTTTCACAAGATAGTGGTGGTATGATTTCTCTAAAAGTCCATGATTGGTCATCAGCATTTATCATCCCCTTAAGCTCTGTAGCTCTTTCTTTTACTATATCAACTGGATCCCTATATTATCCCTTCCACAAATCCTCCTCAAATTCACCTGAGCATATATTAAGTTCATCTTTATTCATAGGTATAATCCATTGTAAATTTGTGAAAAAAAATATTTTTCTTCATGCCATGTTACTCTGTCATCCTCTATTCCAGAATCAGAATTAGAGGAAAGAATAAACACATTGGGAATTTTATAAATCGTAAGTAAAATAACTAAGCAATACTCAGGCTCGTGTGGTTAAGTTTCTAATATTTGCACTACCTGATCCCAGTTTAATCAAGGACACTTTAAGTGAAGATGTGGTTTATAAAGCCTTAGAGAGCCAACCAGAATAAACAGTTTAATAGTCAATATTAACTGAATATTACAATAAATTTGAGTAACATTTAAGACTTTATCTCACATAATAAGAAATGTGCAAAACATTTTGGAAAATTATGTTTTATTTCCCACACTTTTAGGAATAATTGTTAGTTTCAATAAAGGTTAAGATATTATGAATTATAACTCACAGAAATTAAAATGTGTAATGCTTAATACCATACACTGTTATATGAAAATTATAGTCATGTTGACATTTACCAAATTTAAAATCCAAAATTATTTGTATTTTTATTGAATTTATTGATTACTACTTAGATCTTATTTTGAATTCCTGATAAATATTTTTGAGTCAAAGGTATTCCTTTTGTTCTATAATTTAATTTTTAATAAACAATTGGTGCTTATTTGGTAGAAAACGTAAGTAATTTTAGTATTAGTAAACAGTACAATGGTTTATGTTTTTACAACCATCAGTGAAAAAATCGACCCAAATTATGTGTATGCTATCCATGCATGAAAGTGAATGACAGTTTAACAAATACATTAAAACAAATGCAAAATGTGTCATTCCACATTTTGATTTAGCTAATTAGAAACACTGTGTATCCAAAGAGTTATTCAGCAATCAAGGAAAAGCTTTGTTTTAGAAGCCAAACTATCTTGATATTTAGAAAAGCAGCAGAGCAGTAATTTCACTGCTGTCTTTATGAGTGTCTTGCTTAAATTGGGTATTGATGGGTTCGGTCCCCATTGCTAAATGGAAAAAGAAATCTTTGCTCAGAGCAATTAAAAGGACTGAAGGGATGATAAATAATGAGGTGTCTATGAAAAAGGAAAGTGATGTCTAACAGGCCTGCCAACTAACTCTGTTCCACAATAGCAGCCCTAGCTGGAAGATGTGATTACATCGTTATGCAACAATGCTAGTCCCTGAGGACTGACTTGAATACCTGCCTTGGATTACCTTTTAGGCATTTAATCACTGTTAATGTTTTATGCTACACCATTTTCTGGAAACCTGTGTACATCACCACAGGAGTTCAACACATTCCTAAACCATTTGTTTTTATGTTATTATCTTTTTATCTCCTCTGTTTACATTTGAACTGGTGAAATAAGTTTAACAGTATTTAGGCAATTCTGGTTTTATATAGTGTTTCTCGTTTCCCTGCCAATGCAATAGTAGGTCTAGTTACCAACTTAGGAAAGTAGATGTAATCTGGTTTCCCTATAGGGATAGGAGCATGAATAATGTGATGATCAGGAGCAGGAGGTACTCCTACCCAAAGATTATGCCCTTGATACTGCAATCCACCTTGCAAAGAAATCCATGATACACATCCCTCTCCACAATGTTTGTCCATGAGGATTGGCTTTATATCACCCTTCTATATCTCCTCTAGGAGAATATTATACTGCTACCCAATCTGTCTTTTCAACTCCCTGAGAACAAATTACAGACCTGCAAATTGAGTCAACCCATATACAGTAGTAGCTCAATTCCAAGCCCTGTTAGTCACAGAAAAACCATTTCCCAGTTTTGCTATGATATTGGTGTGGTTTTCCTAAAGCACAGCAACAGGGGTATACATTTTTTGTATGCCCTTGAAAAACTTCATCCGGCTGCCCTGCCCAAATCCATTGCTCTTAAGTTCATCTAAAATAGTTTGGTTATCTGCATGTTATCCATTCTCTTGACAATTGCAGTGTGGCAAAGTTGAGTTTTTAAGACCAAACCTTTCCCTGGGAAGAACACAGTAGATTTCAGTTTGTTTGTTTATTTGTTTGCTTGAGGACATTGATCTCATTACTCTTTCTGCATTAAATATGAAGTCAAAGTGGCTTGCTTGGCACTTGTTGAGTAAATAAACATAACAATAGTCTTATAATGTGAACTAGCTCATCTATAAACCTATTGGAGGTCTGAGCACTGGCTAACATAACCTGGTTCTAACTCAGCATCATACCTGATGTGGAAAGGAGAAAAGCATCTCTACAAGATTCCCCAATAACCTCTGATTGGTCCAGACAAATGCCAATACAGGAAAAATTTTAATAGTCAGTAGGTAAACCCAGTTAGAAAAAGGTGAAGTATCATAGGGGATAAAAAGTAGTTGAGAAGCCTGGATGCTAGAATCATTACAAAACATTAGGATTTATGAGAAAGTCACTAGAACACCTAGTTAGTGTAGGCAAATCCTGTCCTGTTAGTATCAATGACTAACAGGTTATGTTAGTGCTTCTGAGGTTAGTAAATCTTAGTATAGTCTCTTAAATTTATATTCTTGGTTATTTTTAAATACTTTGAATAGAATCAGAAATATAAGGTGAATAATAGTTTTGTTGATCCTTCCTAAGGAAAGAACCAGTATCAGATAAGCAAAATGATCAGAGAAAAAGAGCAATATAATGACTTGAAGGCAATAAATAAACACTTGTCTATAAAACTAAGTGTGGGTTGGAAGGGACAGAGCAGAGTGTATAACGGCATAATGCTCTGAAATATAGATACAGTATAACTGGAAAATTATATGCAACAAAGTTACTTTTTTGGTAATCATATTAATGATGGTAGGGTCTGTGTTGTTAACTGAGACTATTATGGATGTAAAATGGCACAGAACAAATGAGTAATCATATCATATTCTAACTGCATCATCCTCCGTGATCTTGAGATGGAGGGTTCTCAGTGTGGAAAAAAGGACACATAGATCTTAGATGAAGTTAAGTAAAAATGTGGCATCAACGAATTTGAATTACAAGTATCAGTATGAACTCATAATCTATTTTATCTTTTAAAAAGTTTACCCATCATCTCTCCAGGCATGTATACAATTTCCTTGATCCATCTACTAGAAACTTAGAAGTAATGGATAAACATCCTTCCATTACTCCCAGATTATGCTCTTGAAATACCATTTTTCTCTAATAGAAACCAGGGGTTCTTGGAGACATGGGAAATTCCAGATCTGGGAAAAAATATTCAATATGAGCCTAGAACATCTTGTCATAACAGATAACAAGAAAGTTATCAAACTTAAGGATACGTCAAAAGGACCCAAGAGTCAAGCTAAAGAGTGACCCATTGGCCAAAAATGAAACAATTTGATCATCAATAAGGATAATAACTGCAATGTATTGAAACACATCAAAATGCTTAACTCCATGGGTTAGTAATAATTTTAAAAAAAACAGGGGGCACCTGGATGGCTCAGTCAGTTAAGGTTCCGACTTCGGATCAGGTCATGATCTTGCAGTTTGTGAGTTCAAGCCCTGCGTTGGCTCTGTGCTGAAGCTCAGAGCCTGGAGCCTACTTCAGATTCTGTGTCTCCTCCTCTCTCTGTCCCTCCCATGCTCATGCTCTGTTTCTCTGTCTCTCAATAATAAAAAACATTTAAAAAATTAAAAAACAAACAAACACTAAATGACCACCTTTAAAGGAGAATAAGGAGTCAATTAAATATTTTGAAAACCTGGTTAATACAGGGAAAAAGAAGCAATTATCCTAAATTTCCAACACAAAATGAACCTCAGTGTAACCAGATAGAGGATGAAGTTTATTATTTCAGAAGTCCAACTAATAAATAAGGAATGATAGAATCAGAAAATCACCATTTGAAGATTGCTGATGAATTAATGAATACACTCATTAGGTTTTAATGGTTGCCAACATCGAAAGAGTTTGACAAATAAACACCATTTCACCTTGATATAACCAACTATAAAGTGGTATTGCCAGGAAAAACAAACAAAACAACTTTGACCAATTCTTCAGACAAGTACCAATTTATAGCAAATATTAAAGAAGGTGGAACATCATAGATGCAATCAACAAAATCTAAACATAGAAAATCCTTCAGATCAATTTGACCCAGGTTCTTTGATAAATAAACTATACTGGAAAAAAAAGAATAAAATTTATGTTAACTATTGCTAACAGTAAAAGTATCATTCACTGTACACAGACTACTTGATAGCCCTTGCATGTGTAATTATCTATAATGCACCTTGCTTAGAGACTCCTAGAGAAAAATCAAGGGTAACACACACAGGTCCAATAATATATCAAAAGTACCATTAATTTTAAAAGCTGTGGGGTGCCTATGTAGCTCAGTAGGTTGAGCATCCAACTCTTGATTTCAGCTCAGGTCATGATCCCAGTGTTGTGGAATCAAGGCCCATGTTGGGCTCCAGGCTAAGTGTAGAGCCTGTTTGGGATTTTCTCTCTCTCTCTCTCCCTCTACCACACTCATGAACTCTCTCGTTAAAAAGATAAATAATAATAATTAAAAATAAATAAAAAGTAAAAGCTGTTAGACTAATATTTATCAAAAGATTGGTATATGCCAGGCAATGTTCCAAGTCTTTTACACGTATAAAGTCAGTGAAACTTTTCAACCAAGGAAATATGCAATACCCTTATCTAATTTGCTGAAAAGGAAACTGAGGCACAAAGAAATTAGGTAACCTAACTTGCTTCTGTCCCCCAGCTAGTGTGTGGTAGAGACAGGATGTGAATCCATGTAGTCTAACACTCTAAGCTTAACAATACAGTATGCCCTCTGAAATAGACCTGTGGTATGCTGGATACAGCAAGGAGGAGATGACCAAGCTGGGGGACACTTTCAAGATGATGGCATTTCAGGAGAATTAAAAAGATATTCAGGAAGATGTTCTATCTTCTTTCCTTGCAGTCCATTGTTGTAAAATATCTAAGTATATATTCTCTTATATATCCCTCCCCTAAATTTATCTTATCTTTATTTTATCTATCTATCTATCTATCTATCTATCTATCTATCTATCTATCTATTTATTTATTTTAGAGAAAGAGAGAGAGAGAAAAAGAGAGAGAATGAGCTAGGGAGGGGCAGAGAGAGAGGAGGAGACACAGAATCTGAAGCAGGTTCCAGGCTCTGTGCTGACAGCTCAGAGCCTGACACAAGGCTGGAACCCACGAACTGTGAGATCATGACCTGAGCTGAAGTCAGATGCTCAACCAACTGAGCCACCCAGGTGTCCCAATCTTATCTTTATTTCTAATGCTCCCAACCTATTAATTCTGTGTGTGCTCACTTATACTATGATCTCTTTCCTGGATTCAAAAGTCATAAGTTGGCATAAATATTACTTTAGAAATTTGAGTATCAAATGTAGCCTCATCTCCTGCAAAAATTTGCTTCAAATTAAGTTTGCAAGTGTCCCTTTAGATGGGAGTAGGAAAGTTCTCTTTTCATACAAATATTTTAAGTGGATCAGATATGTGTAAATCTGGGACAATCTGACACCTTCCTATCACATAGGATCAGTACAATGATTCTTATCCTAGGAGGAAAAAAATTAAGGATTTTCTTGCTTATAATTGTGCATTAGAGATTTCCTTCTAATTCTGATGCTAAAATAATCAAAATTCAGGCTTATTTTAGCTTTGTAAATCTACCTTATTTTTAATAGCAATCTGATTAGAGTCAAGAGTATCTAACTAAATGCTGAATTAAAAAAAACTCTCCTAGTCTCTACTCTAACATTGCTTTCCATATGAAATTTGCTTGAGGGTTCAAAGCACTGTTTCTATTAGACTTTTAAAATGTATTTTGCCCAGTATAACCTCATACATATTCTATAATATAGCT
The DNA here is from genome assembly GCF_008692635.1 of Crocuta crocuta. Classification (NCBI taxonomy): domain Eukaryota; kingdom Metazoa; phylum Chordata; class Mammalia; order Carnivora; family Hyaenidae; genus Crocuta; species Crocuta crocuta. The sequence goes on along the minus strand of NW_027532175.1, from coordinate 128,620 downwards.
ATAGAATTGAAAATACAGAGCATGTATCCTCTAAATAACTGTAATTCAGGCAGTGATGGCAATGCCTGGATTTTCTCATATGTAAAATGGCAGTGCTCACATTTATGCCAGTTGTTATTCATGGTGGAAAATGTGCCAAAAATTAGAGATTGAAGGTGAGTAATAGAAAATTAATTTAAAAATCATATTAGGGTGCTTAAGAGGTTAAAATCATTTTGATCTTCCTCATCCATAAAAGGAAAATAAAAATAAATGTTTTGTTGATTGGTATCATTACACAATTACAGATATATTTTTGTAGTGTTATTTAAAGACTTGGTTTTCACCGAATAAAGAATACATATTACAGTTACATAAAACAATTAATTGAATTTTAGCCATCTTCTGGTTATTATATTCTTCCTCAAAGTACAGAATGAAGAATTTTATTACCCTGTACACATTACCATTGACTTTTTAGAATGCATTTTCTAAGAGAATTATCTTCCCAAATGAACATACCAAACTACTGTGCTATTTCACAGCACCAGTGTGAACACCCCCCACACTCAAAATTTGGTTCCTATGTTGAAAGAGATAATACTGCATACTCACCAGGAGTATATGAAAAGGGTTATTACTTTCTCACATAATGAAATTTTCTGGATAGAGTTCTAATGGGTGGCAAGCAGGTCCAAAAATGGAAAGGAGAAAAAATGAAAAGGAGACAGGTTTGGGTTTTTTTATGGTGGTTAGGGGTGGGAAGGGGTGAGAATTCCCACAACTCAATAGGGGACTGAACCTTTCACTGGAGCTAAAGGGAAGGTCACCCTGACATTATTATCAGGAGCTCAGATGTGGGGCCATGGGGAAAGAAGAAGAGATAAGGCTTAAAAGCTATCAAGGTTCAAATATCAAAAAAAAAAAAAAATGGACTCACACTCTTTATTACACAATTATAAATTACTTTTGAAGCGATGCAAGAGTACCTCTCGTATATGATGTCAGTTGGGGTGAAATCATGGAGGCCTCTGGAGGCCATCGGAAGGAGTTTGGAAGTACCTATAACTGGGACAAGAAGATATAAAGTGTTTTAAGCACAGAAATGACAAAACGTGATTTACATTTTAAAAACATGTCTTTTGTTTGACTGCTTGGTATAATATAGCCTCCACAGAGGCCATGGTAAAATCGGGGTGACTGGTTAGGACCGCAGCGGTGCAGGTAAGAGGAGATGGTGGTCAGCACCCAGTTGTTGACACCAGAGACTGGAAGGAAACCAGCAATTCATGACTGTGTTAGATCCAGAGGACTCATGGAGAAATTGAGGTAGGAGGTGAGGGAAAGCGTGAGACATGAAAGACCTTCCATTTTTGACTGCAGCAATCAGGTTTATGGTTTTACAATTTATAGAGATGAAGATTTCAGATGAGAAATTGTCCTGCAAATATATTAAGGACTTTGCTCAAATAAATACTTGGCTGAGTTGAAAAGACAAATTAAATATTTGTACAGAGAGAGATTCTTTAAATGCCACTACTGATATATATGTATATCTTAAGGAGTTAAATTTGTAAATTACATAAAGGAGTTTTTCATATATTAAACTTTTGATTTCTTCAAAGGTGTAATACAATCACTGTTTAATAGAGGTTTCATATTCTCATCTTTAAAAGTGAAAGACCTTGATTGCTTCTAAAGCCTCTATTCAATTTTGTATGTCAGTCTGAGCCTAGGTGAGCAAAGAGTGGCTGAGGTATGATATAAAAAAATGCAGGTATTGCTAAGTTAGAAGAGGAGTTTGCATCAAGAATGATGAATAAGTCCAAAATTCCTTCTTGAGTCTTGATTATTTAGGTCTTTGATGTTTCTGCATTGTCAGCTGAGAAGAAAATTCTGGTTTTTACAAACAGTTCTCTAATGATAACAAATGGTTGAATTCAACTTGCCAAAGCCTTTTTTTTTTTTTTTGTCCCAGAGTATTCTGTCTGGAGATTGATGACACAATAGATTCCATGTGCCTGCCCATTTAACAAAAGATATAACATGTAAAGGGATGAGTTAAAATGAACAGGAATGTCATACCTTAAGCAAATTTCTTTTTGTTTAGGGTACTCACTTTCCAAAGGTCACAATGACATATATTACATTTTAGCTGATCGGACTGCTTCTGTTTATATGGAAATCAGAAAGAATATTATCAAAGGGACTTCAGAGGCCAAATAGTTTGATCTTAAATCATGGGGATGACCTCTGAACCAGTTTGTCTCCTATATGTCCCTGAAAGTTGCATGAATAATAAATAAAACTACATCACCAGAGGTCTACACAGGTGCTGTGTAAGCCAAAGAACGTAACAACACAGCAAAGCTTGAATCTGAAAGCTAATAAATCAAGAACTAGTCTATGTAGTAAAACTGCAGCAGTAGCATGGCTGGTTGATAGCCATGACAGCCACATTGAATTAAATCAGAAAAAAAAATGTGCTCCATTGTCTTATTCTTTTAAAATCTAATAGAGAAGAAATAAAAGTGTTTACCATTCTTTTAGCAAAATAGACTTTTCAAAAGATGAATGTATCTACCTGTATTATACATAAAACATACATCATGTCAGCAAGCACTAGATTTCTCTTACGGTTAGAAATTAAAGGACTTAAAATTGATTCCCTAAATTCAGCAGTTAAGGTAGGTGAATCACTTCTCTGCCAAAATATAAAGAAATGAAAGTTTTACTGATGCATTCATTTAGTAAGCCCATGATACCTCATTAAGTAAAACCGCCACATAAACCTGCAACAATTTGCAGACTATTATGTCGGACTCATTAGGGATTAAGTAAAAGTATTGCAGACCAATTCATAAGGATTGCTAGGAGGTAATCAGGTAAGGACATGTGGTATAATGATAACAAAGCATTTATGTATAATTGATAGGTGTTTGGGTGCTTCTTCCTATAACATAGTTTGTTGAAAATCTGAAAGTTGTAACTGATCCAGATTTTGAACTATGGGTGGAAATTTTTGTAACAAGTTATAAAAGGTGAATCAAATTGTGTAGCCATACAAATATAAGTAAACAAATGTTATTTAAAAATTTGTGTTTGGGACACCTGGGTGGCTTAGTTGGTTAAGAGTCCAACTTCAGCTCAGGTCATGATCTCACAGTTTGTGGATTCGAGCCCTGTGTAGGGCTCTGATGACAGCTCTAAGCCTGGACACTATTTCAGATTCTGTGTCTCCCTCTCTCTCTCTGCACACACCCCCCCCCACTCTCACTCTGTCTCTCTCTTTCAAAAATAAATAAACATTTAAAAAATAAAAGTTTTCTGTTTAAAGAAATATTTTTTAATGTTTTATTTATTTCTGAGAGAGAGGGAGAGAGAGGGAGAGAGAGACAGTGTGAGCAAGGGAGGGTCAGAGAGAGAGGGAGACACAGAATCTGAAACAGGCTCCAGGCTCTGAGCTGGCTGTCAGCACAGAGCCTGACACGGGGCTTGAACCCACGAACCGTGAGATCATGACTTGAGCTGAAGTCGGTTGCTTAACTGACTGAGCCACCCAAGCGCTCCATGTTTAAAGAAATATTAAAACACAAATAACATCAATATCTATGACAAATGTTCTGACATCTTTTAACATCCATTATATTTTTTATTGTATTTTAAGGTTGCTATTATTTTCTAAAGAGAATAAGTACTAAGATGCAATCTCTGTAGCCAAAATTCCAGTTATGGCTGTGTGACTTTTGGCAAGTTACTGAACCTCTTTGTGACCCAGTTACTTCATCTATAAAATGTAATCTAATAACGGTACCTACTTTCTGGGAAGGTTGAAAAAATTTCATAAATAAATACAAGTAAAATCTTTACTATAGTGGGTGGAACATTGTAAACAATAATAAAATTTAGCTATTTTTTATATCGGTTAGGGAGTTTCACCTCGTGCGTGCCATGGACTCCTTTGGAAACCTAGTGAAAGGTTTCTCATATTTATTTAAAAAAAATACTTCGGGGACTGGGTGGCTCAGTCAGTTAAGTGGTCAACTTTGCCTCAGGTAATGATCTTGTGGTCTATGGGTTCAAGACCCGTGTCAGGCTCTGTGTTGATAGCCTGGAACCCGGAACCTGCTTTGGATTCTGTGTCTCACTCTCTCTCTGCCCCTCGCCACTCATGCTCTGCCTCTCTCACGCTCTCTCTCTCTCCCTCAGAAAATTAAATACTAAATTTTTTAAAAACATAAATAAAAATAAATAAAAAATAGCTCAATTAAAATAAGTACAATTAAAAGAAAACCAATTATATCAAAATATACTTCAATCCACATACTCACAAGGATGCATGAAAACAGAGTAAGACCCCTGAGCTTTACAATGTCAAGTAGATAGAATTGTTACTCCTTGTTTTAGTTTACTGAAGTTATTCCTATAATAAACTCTCTATTTGTGCAGTATCATTAGATTGCTCTTAGTGTGCAATTTTATTGTTCCCATAGGACAAACAAGGAATATATCTTTTATATTAATTCCATTCTGAAATGTAGGTTTTATCACACATATATGTATGAGTATTTCCAAACATTTTCCAAATTCTCCATCTATGTACTATAAATCCATATTACATTAACTTTTCCCAAACAGACCATTTCTAAATCAAATATAGGACCTCTGAGAGATTTACATTTCATCAATATTTTAAAATAATCAAATAAGGTGTTAGTGATAATGTAGAAAACCTCTAGAACAAAAAATGTAAATAAATAGTAACACTAAATATCTACTAAAAAAGAAATCTTTATTCACATATATCAAACAAATGGGACCAGCATTGCTTATACTAGTACTATGTAAATTAGAAAAAGTGTCCTAAATTTCTTTTTTTTTACTTATAGAGATTATATTTTTTTTATTTTTTTTTTACAAATAGTTTATTGTCAAATTAGTTTCCACATAACACTCAGTGCTCATCCCCACAAGTGTCCTCCTCCATGCCCATCCCCCCTCCCCCCCACATCCATCAGTTCTCAGTTTTTGTCAGCATTCAAGAGTCTCTCATGGTTTGCCTCTCTCCCTTTCCCCCACCATTTCTGCCCTTCTTCCCCCCTTGTTCCTCCGTCAAGTTCCTCCTAATCCTCCTATACGTGCAAACATATGATATTTGTCCTTCTCTGCCTGACTTATTTCGCTCAGCATAACACCCTCAAGGTCCATCCATGTTGCTACACATGGCCAGATTTCATTGTTTCTCATTGCCATGTAGTATTTCATGGTATAGATAAACCACATCTTCTTGATCCATTCATCTGTTGATGGAAGTGTCCTAAATTTCTATAACTTGGTATAGCAAAGGACACTTACAAAGAAGCCAGTAATAGGTCAGATACAGACTGAAAGAAACTACATGAAAAGATTAGGTTTATGAAGGTTTTAAAAAGAATGCTAAATAAATCTTTCTGACATTGTACTGATAAGCACTGGAAAACTCCAGTAAATAATATTTTCTGTATATTCCACTATAAAATAGGTACAAATCTAGTCAAATGTTAAGTCTACTTGCACTTAACATTTGTGTGTAGCTCTCTTAAAAAGTTTTAACAATGGATGGATGGGGGGCCTGGGTGGCTTGGTCAGTTAAGTGTTCAATTTTGGTTCAGATCATATCCCGCAGTTTCTGAGTTTGAGGCTCCAAATCGGGCTCTGTACTGAGCGCTCAGACCCTGGAGCCTCCTTTGGAGTCTGTGTATGTCTCTCTCTGCCCTTCCTCTGCTTGCACTCTGTCTCTCCTTCTCTCTCAAAAATAAAACGTTTAGGGGCACCTGGGGGGCTCAGTCGGTTAAGCGTCTGACTTTGGCTCAGGTCATGATCTCATGGTTGGTAAGTTGAAGCCCCGCATCGGGCTTTGTGCGGACAGCTAGCTCAGAGCCTGGAGCCTGTTTCAGATTCTGTGTCTCCCTCTCTCTCTGACCCTACCCTGCTCATAGCTGTCTCTCTCTCTCTCTCTCTCTCTCTCTCTCTCCTCTCTCTCTTCCTGTCTCTCCTCTCTCTCTCTCTCTCTCTCTCTCTCTTTCTCTCTCTCAGAAATAAATAAAACATTAAGTTTTTTAAATAAATAAAATGTTTAAAATATTTAAAAAATTAACAGTGGAATTGCTTTACCCTTATCAATTATAAAACCTATAAAATAATGTAGTACATTTTCATTTTACAAATAAATTGATTAAGAAAAAAGTGAGAAGTAAGAATTGAATGAAGACTTTGAGACCTTTAATACATTAATGAACATGTGTTTTTATTAGTTGCCAAGTGATTATAGACAGAGATTATTAACATGTCTAAATAGAGCATTTGGAAGTTTTAACATTACTTTCTTTGTACCCAAAAAGTAATGAAATTATATTCAAAACAATGAAAAATCCTATGATCATAGCATTCCCTCAACACTGAACACATTGTGCAAAGGAAGCTTGAGCAAAAAAAAAAAAAAAAAAAAAAAAAAGGAAAAATATGTATCTTTTCTTTAGAAGATTTTTCCCCAAAAAAAGTGGGAAAAAGTCAACTTCCTCATATTACCTTTAGTTTCAGCTCCTCTCCTCCCTATCACATTTAATTACCAATAAAAATAAAGGTTCATACTTAAGATCCAAATGAGAAGGTGAGTAGAGAGATTCTAACTGTAGCAAATTCCTCTCCAAATTCTATTTGGACCCGTTTCACCAAAATGCCAAAGCTTGTAATCTTTCATAGCATAGTTAATTTCAAACTCTCTCAGATTACATAAACTAGGATCAACTGGAGATGGCAGAATGTGTCAGAAGACAAGGGTACACTCAATCTCAGCCGTCATCCCTAGTGCTGTATATCAAAATCTTAAGTGGCCATGATGTGCCAAAGCTACAGATCACACACACACACACACACACACACACACACACACACACACACACCTTCCTCTAATATCCTCAATCCCATGCCTAACCCAGTCATTACAAATGACTATACCTTACAAAATCAATTTCAAGCACTTCATTCTCCAACCTGTACCTTTTCTCTCTAAAATTCATGCTGCTGGCTGGTACCTGATGCTAAAATGCTTCAATTACACCAAAAAAATCTCTTCATTATCCTTCAACTGATCTTCATGTCCTCAGTCACCTCCTTACCCTGTGTATATGACATGGCCTAACACTAAAACCACTCCCTGAATAGACCCTCAATTAGCCTGACTTCTATGTTGTACCCACTTGTTCTATTCACAGGACAAAATTCTAATACTGGTGAAATCTAATGCATTTCATATTTGTACGTCTTCCACTTGGAAGAATGTGGACAGAGAAAATCACATAACTATACCAAAAAGATTTAATTTAAAATAAAAATCCAGTAACCTCAAGCGGTTCTTATTTACTGCCATATAATCATACTAATTTCCAAAGTCCATCACCTTCCTACTCTCTCAGACTATTTCACAACTTCTGTGTCTTCTAGTGTCTAACATCTCCATCCTCTTTCTTACTTTCAGCAAATGTCTCTTTTTTCCTATTTTACTGAAAGAAATAGTACTAGTTGGAAGAGAACCTTCACAGGCTCCCCCCAGTACATTCACTAACTCATCTGCATATGTACCCATGGATCAATTGTCTTTGCTCATAGGTAAGGTAACTTTCCACAAGCAATACTGAATCCCAGAGTTTCTGGCCTAGACCTTCTCTCTGATATCATCAACTATATTCAGTCTCTGACTACTAATTTTACCTCCCCAGTGATACTAGTGACCTATTATCATTTATCAGCTGACTTATTACTGTAACTTTCTACATAGAAAGTGTCCCAGCTTCTGTGTTTTCTCTCCTACAATGTATCCTCAACACAGCAGCTAGGATATGACATTTTTCCCTCAAATTCCTCTAATGCTTTTTGGTTCAGACAGAGCAAAATCTAATATACATTTTAATTTCCACAAATACCTAGTGATCTGGCCTCTCTTTACATCTTATTTCTCACCCACTTACTCGGCTTTCCTGATTGTTCTTGAACACAACACCTCAGGGTCTTTGCACATGTCTTCTCTCTAGTTAAAAAGCTTTCTGCAATAGATTTGTCATTCATTTCCTCAGGACTCTCTTTAATGTCACCTTATGAGTAAATCTTCTCTGATTACTCTGTTAGAAATCCCTTCACGCCTGGCCCAGGGAATTCTTATACTCCTGCCTTGCAATTTTATTTTCCTCCATAACATTGCCACCATCTGATATTTGGTTGGTATTTGTTGGGTTATTCTTATGTATAATTAAAAATCTGTGGTATATTGAGGCTCTCCAAAGTGCTGCTCAATATCTAAGCCTCTAAAATGTAAGTAGAACTCTTAGAAAATACAGGTGCACATATGGAGACAATAGTCCAAATACAAGCAAATCTACCAGATCACTCTCACCACTGCATCCTGTATACTCCCACAGTGGTGATTCTTTGCTCCGATACTAACCCCATCCCAAATGGCTCTCTCTAGCCCCATATTTCACTTCTGTATATGTAACTTTAACAACATAAATGTGAGACTTAACTGCTTCCTTTTGTTCTAGTGTGCTTTCACAAATGCCTGTACCCACTTTTGTATTATTAGATAATTATCCCAAACATTAAGAACCATAAGCACATTCTCTCTACAGGCATTAGAACTTATACAGAATAGCTGCACTGCAAACACGTCAGACGGTTTTCTAAAAACATGCAATGAAGATGAAGTGCAGTGAGGTAAAACTCTCTTACACAGTGTTTTAAGAATATTCTGAAGCCCCTTTTAAAGCAAATACTTAATGTGGAAGTTTAGAAGTAAGCAATAGTCACTAAATTCTAAATAGGTGCTTAAAAATAAATCAGGCATTGTCATTCCAAGGCTTAATATCTTGTCAAGTTAGTATCAGAAGAGGGAGGTGACTCAAACTCCAATGAGTCTGCTAGTAAGATGGCAGCGAACACACATAAATCAACAGTGTAGCAGAGATTTCCACTCACACATTCATCATGTGACTTCCATTCTGACACAGCTGACATAATTCAGTCAAATGCTAAAGACAACCCTCCCCTGAACCATGCCACTGGAGGATTCGTGATGACATCGCAGATAATGAAAAAAATTTTAGAAACATGACAGGAACAACCTAGTCACCACTGTAATATAAGTTACAATAATAACAACTACCCATTATGCAGTGTCTACTGCTTTAGGTTAGGATCCTTACATATACCATTTTTAATACTTTAAAACAGTTTTCTAAAGAGTTATTCTTATTCTGTATTACAGAACACAAAACTGAGATCCAGATGGGTCAAATATATGTCTTTAATCAAGTAATAAATAAATAGTAGAGCTGAAATTATAATCCAGGTCAATCTTACTTCAAAACTAGATTCCTTAAACTATGTCAAACTTTTTCTCTTGGTTGTACTAGTAAAGCCTTTAATAATAGTCAGCAAATTGGGGTGCCTGTGTAGTTCAGTTGGTAAAGTGACTGACTCTTGATTTTGGCCCAGGTCATGATCTCATGGTTCATGGCTTCAAGCCCCGCATCGGGCTCTGCACTGAAGGCATGGAGTCAGCTTGGGATTCTCTCTCTCCCTTCCTCTCTTCCTCTCCTCCCTCTCCCTCCCCTGTACATGCATGTGGGCACATACTCTCCCTCTCTTTCTCTCAAAATAAATAAATATTGAAAACATAGTCATGAAATAAATTTTAAATCTAAAGAAAAGAGACTCAATGACAATTATTAATCAAACTGACATCCATATAACTCAAAGAAAAATTACAGGGGAGCCTGGGTGGCTCAGTTGGTTAAGTGACTGACTCTTGACTTCAGCTCAGGTCATGATCTCATAGTTGGTGAATTTGAGCTCCATATAAGGCTTCTTGCTGACATCTTATATCCTGCTTGAGATCTTCTCTCTCTCTCTCTCTCTCTTTCTCTCTGCCTTTTCTCCACTCTCTCTCTCTTGCTCTCAACAATAAATAAACTTTAAAAAAAGAAAAACTACAATGAGCAATGGATATAGAATAGTCCATGCCATAGGCTTTATGGGACTAATATTATTTTTATTTGTATAAATTGGGTTAGAAAACTCTAATGAGTTAAATCTATGTCTTTAATTATTATTAACAAGTGACCAACTAAAAATATTAGGGAAAGTTTACATTATATTAATTCTATTTTTTAATGTTTATTTTTTTTTATTTTTTGAGAGAGAAAGAGAGCACATGAGGGAGGGGCAGAAACAGGGAGACAGAGGATCTGAAGCAGGCTCCACAGTCTCAGAGCAGAGCCGATATGGGGCTCAAACTCATCAACCATGAGATTATGACCTGAGCTGAAGTTAGACCTAAACTGACTGAGCCACCCAGGCACCTCTACATGACTTTAATTCTAATTGTTAAAGTTCTGCTACCATCATAATAATATTCTCAAATTTGCTAAACTTCAAGTATAACATAAAAAATAAGGTACAAAGGAAAACATATCTTTCATACATTTTATATGCAAAATATATAAAAAATATTTCTGTATTTTACCTTATATTGACCTATTTGAATTCCTATTCAGGATTAACACAGAAAACTGATTACAGCAAGCCTTTTTAAATGTCAAAGGAGAACGCACCCATGCCTCAAAGTACAAAAAAAAATTGAAATATATCATTACAAGTTCTATAGTAAGGATGAATACAAAGAGGCTTTGGAAGCATAAGTAAGGAGTAATGGGTTCTGTCCATGATGGAGAAGTAGGAGTTGGTAGCAGCCAGGCCTCAGAAAGAAGATATAATTTTAGCTATGCCTTGAAAGATAAATGAATTCCACTGATTTGAAAGGAAAGAAATAACATTTCAGGCAGACAGAACAACATAATCAGAAGCCCAGAGGAAAAGAGACTGTGACATTCTCATTCCAATGTTAGAATTCTTTGGAGTCTAGATTATGGAATTCTTCAAAGTGGAGTGGGGAGAAAGTTACAAGAGACAAGACTAAAAGTAATTTAATATTTCTAGTAAAAAATGGAGTTTACTTGGTACATAAGTTGAAGCAAGGAAGGATTTCTATATAAAAATAAATTCAAATCTGTGTTTCCACAAAAATAACTACCAGCATAACTGAGGATAAATTTGAAGATAAAACTATTATAACTGTCTAGTTAAGAAGGTAATGGTGAGAGTTTGAATTAGAGATAAGAAGAATCATATGAAAGATTATTTCTGAAGAGTTGACAGACTTAAAGACCATTTGCCTGTGGAAGATGAGAAAGATTTAAAAAGACCTTTCTGAGGTTTCTAGCTTGGGCAACTGAGCAGATGATGTTGTCATTAAATGAGCAGGAAATGTAATGAAGTAGTAAGAGTTGTTCACTTTTGAAGAGTAGAGTTTGATTTGTCTGCAAAGCATTTGCAATGGATATGCTTAATAGATGGTATATATGTGGGTCAGGAGAAATCTGGAAATTGGGAAGATACTGTCCAACATAATTAGAGAGCAATATACGGTACTGGTTAGGAATTAAGAATCTAGCTGGGAAATCTATATTTGTAACCTGACTCCAATACAATTGTCTGCATGCAACTTAATCTCCTATTTTCCTAATTTGTGATATAAAAACAATAACTAAAACTGTACCATTGGGTCTGATGAGAATTAAGACAAATAATTTTCTACAACCATGAAAACATTTAATAAATGTTACCTATTATTTTTGTCAGGAAATAGCTAATTATTTCAGTAATAAAGGCAGGTAAGTTTGGCAAAACAAACAAACAAACAAGCACCACACACACACACAAAAAAGAAAACAGAACAAGGCAGAAATGGAAACAATTGAGAATACCCAAACCTAAGATTTTTCTAGGGAAACATAAACAAAATAGCCTAGAAAGTGATTTGGTAAAATCCAGAGGTCAAAGAGTACTTAGAATTGTTTAAAATTGTTGAATACTGCAGAGAAATGGAATGTTCACGCAGAGAGCTGAAAAGCAGGCATTGTAGTTGTCAACTTGGAGTATTATGTGGGATGTAAAAACAGTATTAAACCCACACCTATCTTTATAAGGCTTATAATCTGTTCAAAAGACTGTGCATTCTGAAATAGTCCAATTAATTCAATAAATGTCTATTGAAAGCCCACTCTGTGCAGGAAGAAACAAAAAATTAAAAAGTATAAAACTATAAAGTCGAAATTAATAATGCAGACAAAAATTGTCATAGCAGAGCAATTTCATGCACAGTGCAGCAGCCAAAGAGAAAACAACATGAAAATATGAGAACCAGGATCAGAAAGAGAGGAGTGGAGAAGACATTCCATGAAGGAGGATTTTCTTTTTTTCAGGAATGAATGTACAAAATGAGATAATAATCAAGAATACTCTTGGATTTTCATGAAACGGTTTTACTGAAATTCTTCCTTTTCTATTTTTTAAATTTGTTTCTAATGTTTATTTATTTTTGTGTGAGAGAGAGACAGTGTGAGTGGGTAGGGGCAGAGTAGAGGGAGACACAGGATTCGAAGCAGGCTCCAGGCTCTGAGCTGTCAGCACAGAGCCCGACGCGGGGCTCGAACCCACGAACCGCGAGATCAAGACCTAAGCGAAAGTCGGACGCTTAACCGACTAAGCCACCCAGGCGCCCCCCTTTTCTATTTTTTAAATTTGTTTCTAATGTTTATTTATTTTTGTGTGAGAGAGAGACAGTGTGAGTGGGTAGGGGCAGAGTAGAGGGAGACACAGGATTCGAAGCAGGCTCCAGGCTCTGAGCTGTCAGCACAGAGCCCGACACGGGGCTCGAACTCACAAAAGGCGAGATCACAACCTGAGCTCAACTCGGAAGCTTAATCGACTGAGCCACCCAGGCACCTCCGAAATTCTTTGTTTGGATACAAATGTGTACAGAAGTAAAAAGTGGGGAAAGGCAGTTATCTATAGAGGTAAAATTGAAAAAGCATTAGTCCAATATTCAGAAACAATCCTTTTAGCCTATCCAATGGAATAATATGAAGGAATTGTGTCAGAGAGCAACATAGACAGTTACATAGTGGGAATAGAAAACAGCCTACTTTCACTATGCCAATGCTTTTAAAAAATATATTTTAGTATTTCAAGTCATGATCAAATGTAGTATACAAATATAAGACATTTTCTTTGTGAAAATAACATTCATTTTCCAAAAACAACTTGTTCAGCAACACTGCGGATGTGAAGGTCACCTTAGTGGTGAATTATATGATTTTATTGCCTTGTTAAATGTAATCTGGACAATCATATTATAAATCATAGTGAATATATCCTATAAATAATACAGATAATCCTCAAAACTATAAAATAAAAATGCCCTGTAATTATATGATTCATTTTGCCACATTATCACTGAAGCCATGCAATACTTATCTTTGGATACTAAATTCTAAATAAAAAGTTTTCATCTAAATGTTCAATTAATTTTTAAGTAGTTGGCTGTCAATTTCTATATTTCATCTTTCTCACAGATGGACTTGCTATATATATAAATAGTGAAATATCTGGTGCAAGCTATTCATGTGTCATTTATCCCCTAATGACTTTATGTTGACAGGGTATCTCACAAATATCCATAATAATTAATATTAAAAGTATATAACTAGAATGTTAATAAGATTTAATGCTGTTTAAAATAGATCAGGGACTAAGTAGCAAATTTAATGTGATTTATATGACTGATGTTTAAGTGTCTAGACAATTTATATTTAATGCCACTTCACTGGAATTAAAATTTTAAAAAGTCTACACTGATTGATTAGGAATTTTAATTCATCATTGTATTACCTAAAATAATTGATTGTGGTAAGTAGAAAAATTCTCTTAGTATTAAGCACAGAATTTCTTACATACCTAAAAAGGATCTTTTCCTAGCCAGAAATTTAGTGAATGTTTTATAGATTGTAGAGATGACTACATGGAAAATAAAAACAAATAACATAGTTAAATGTCCTTATGGTGTATGGTTATTTAAATAAAATCTTCTAAGGTCAAAGTTTGCTGTTTAAAATATCAAATCAGATTTTCAGTTCCTGGCCTAACATGTGAGAGATTTGAAGTCACCATTATGTCATAATAACAAGTGAAAATCTAAACAAAGGAAAAAGTAATGTCATTAAGAGAAGTAAGGTCACAGCTGCTTGTCTTCATCTATTTGGACAGCTCTAGGAAATTATCACAGACTGAATGGCTTATAAACAACAGAAATTTATTTCTTGCCATTCTCAATTTCCAAAGTCCAAGACAGGTGTGCAAGCATGGTCTGGCTCTGGTGAAAACTCAGGTTGTAGACTGTTTGCTTCTTGCTGTGTCTTAACATGGTGGAAGGGGCCAGGGATCTCTCTCACAACTCTTTTACAAAAGCATGAGAGTCATTCATGAAGCCTCCATCCTCATGACCTAATCACCTCATAAGGGCCCCACTTCCAACATCATCACCCAACCCTGGACATTAAATTTTAAACAGTTGAATTTTGGGGAAACACAGCAAACCAAAGCACTGCTGCTTCTAAAACTGGAGAAACCAATAGGAGAATAAAGAGAATCGCAACTTACCTGAGTACAAAACCACCAGCTGAAATCTCCATGGCACTTAGTGCTAGGGTAGGGAAACTGAAACTGTAATTGATGAACTGCTAGAGTCTCAATGTGGACTGACAGTCAAAAACTCCAGAAGGACCAAGTTATAGAGACCTCTGCACTTTTGTGAGTTTTTATCCAGGAGATTAACTTGGTTCTTATAGTAACTATCAAAACAAAACAACACAAAACAAAATGTAATGCTTCCTGTAATGCCTCCTGCAGGGGAGAAAGAAGCCATTTTGAACTATACCAGAACATTTTGTTCTTCTTAACAAGATCTACCCTCAGAAGAAACAAACTAGACCCTAATTGCTAAGAAGAGCCTAATCAACCTGCAACAATGGAAATATCCATCTCTAGCCAGCTGTAACCTTCCATGTAGGAGAAAGCAAATACCCTATTCCAATCTACTTTTGCCATTCTAACCCACCTGAAGTTCATAGCTCAGAGGTATCAGTTTTCTAAAAAACTGAGACCTAATCATGACTATTGAATATTTCTCATTCCCCCACATCATACCAATATATTACTAAAGGCCTTTTTACAGCAGATACTGTTACCCAGGGCATCCCATCCAGCCATCAAGAAAAAAATTATAATACATAATAAAAGACACATTTACAAATGCATACATACACACATACATACATACATAAATGCAGACATAGACCTTACCTACTTCATAAAAATTAATTCAAAATGAATCATAAACCTAAATGTAACACACAAAACTATCAACTTCAAAATAACATAGGAAAAAAATCTAGATGACTGTAGGTTTGGTGATGACTTTTTAGATACAACAGCAAGACACAACCCATGAAAGAAGAAACAATAAACTGGACTTCAGTAAAATTAAATTTTCTGCTCTGTGAAAGATTCTATCAAGAGACTGCAAAGACAAGCCATAGACTGGGAGAAAATACTTGCAAAAGACATATCTGATAGAGTTGTTATCCAAAATGTATAAGGACTATTAAAACTTAACAATAAAGGGGAACCTGGGTGGCTTAGTGGTTTAAGTATCCAACTCTTGATTTCAGCTCAAGTCATGATCTTATGAGTTCAAGCCCCGCATTGGGCTCTGCACTGACAGCACGGAGCCTGCTTGGAATTTTCACTCTCTCTCTGCCCCTCCCATTCTTTCTCTCTCTCTCTCTCTCTCAAAATAAATAAACTATAAAAGAAAATTTAAAAACTCAACAATAAAAAAATTAATTTTAAATATGGGCCAAACACCTTAACAGACACTGCAGAAGATATACAGATGGCAAATAGGAATATGAAAAAATGTTCCACATTGTACATCATCAGGGAATGCAAATTAAAATAATAAAATATGGCTATACAACTATTAGAATGGCCAGCATCTGGCACACTGAAACACCAAATGCTGACAGGGGTGTGGAGCAGTAGGACTCTTTCATTTCTGATAGGAATGTCAAATGGTATCGTCACTTTGGAAGACTGACAGTTTCTTTCAAAACTAAACATACTTTTACCATACAATCCAGCAATCACACTTCTTAGTGTTTACCTAAAGGAGCTGAAATCATATTTACACAAAAACATGAAGAAGGATGCTTAGAGCCAAGCAGTCAAGATTCCTCTCAGTAGGTGAATGAACAAATAAACTGTACATCCAGAAGATGGAGTACTATTTAGTGACAAATAGAGTATGTTATCAAGTCATGAAAGATGTATGGAAGGAACTTGAGCACATATTGGCTGACTGAGAGAAGCCCAACTGAAAAGATTACCTACCAAATGATTCCAACTATATGACATTCCAGAAAAGGCAAAACTATGAGACAGTAAAAATATCAGTGGTTACTAGTGGTTGGAGGAGGGAGGGATAAAAAGGAGAACCCACCCAGGTGCCCCTCTGCATATATGTTTGAAGGAAAAAAATAAGGCTAAAATTTACACTAACTTGTTTACTATATGAAATGTAAAACTAATATACAACTTGTGATATTTGAGTTGAAACCCTATTTTTCTCATTATACTATGTAAATTTAATGAATGATTTTACTAATTTCACAAAATTCAGTGACAGAGTATGCAATATTATCCAAAGTCTGGTTTTATTTATCAATAATCTCCTCCTTCTTCCTCATCCAAATTGCATTTCTGAAAAATACTCATAACAATTACCTCCTATTATTTTTATCTCCCTCCAGAACTGAAGCACAGTCTATGGCTTCCAGCTTGTTTTTGTAAATAACATTTTATTGTAACACAACCACACTGAATTCTTTATGTATCTTCTATGACTGCCTGTATATATGCCTCTATATGACTGTATATCCCAAAAGGCAGAAAATATACACTATCTGGTCCTTTGTAGAAAAAGCTTGTCAACTTCTGCTCTGTAAGATGGAAAACTTCTAGGGGTGTGAGAGTCGCTCAGTCAATCTTCCAACACTTGATTTCAGCTTAGGTCATGATCTTGTGGTTTATGAGATAGAGCCCTGTCTGCTTGGGATTCTCTCTCTCTCTTGTCCCTCCCCCATGCTCTCATGTATGTGATCTCTCTCCCAAACTAAGTAAACAGTAAATAAAAGATATAAATATTCTAATGAACAATGCAGATTATTAAAAAATATATTAAGAGAAATCGCCATTTATCTTAAAATGGAATAATTAATTTTTAGAAAATCAAGATATTATAAAACTAGAAAAAATGAGGAGATAATCAATTACTATTTTACATATACAGAAATTATTACTTATATTTATAATATATAGATTACTATTAGTATTATATGTATAATTTATTTTAGGGATCAAGTTAATTGAGCTTAATAGAAAGGTAACACTGCCTGATTCCATCACCACCTGGTAGAACAATGATATGAAGTAAAATCTGCCAATTCCAAGTACATAATCCTTTTCAGTCACCAGCTGAAGTGAAGGTGTTGGGGAATGGAGAAAGGTAATTTTTAAGACAGGTAACAATTCAAAATGCATAATACAGATGAATGCACTTTATACCTTGTAAAATATTATAAAATACTCCTTATTATTATTATTACTATTATCCTTGTTAATAAGTATCTTAGGCATTTTGCTGCCATCAATTATTTAACAATAGTTTTGCTTAAACACTTAATATGTAACGACCCATTGGACAGATTTGTTGAAGAAGTGTAATTTTGCATTTTTTAAATCTTTCTGGTGCTGCACTATCCTTAGAAGTGAACACTAGTGGATGTTATTTATTATATCCAAATCCAAGGTGTTTGACCCCAAATTCATTTTTTAAAGCTTATTATATACAAAGTATATACGTAGCTTTTATTCAACATACTGTGTCTTTTCCAAAACACAGTATTGACTTAGACTTATGAAATGAATTGCATGCTATTCAACATTCATATAAATATTTTTTTTAATGTTTTATTTATTTCTAGGAGAGAGAGAGAGAGAGAGACAGCGTGATCAGGGGAGGGTCAGAGAGAGAGGGAGTCACAGAATCTGAAAACAGGCTCCAGGCTCTNTCTGTGACTCCCTCTCTCTCTGACCCTCCCCTGATCACGCTGTCTCTCTCTCTCTCTCAGAAATAAATAAAATATTTTTTAAAAATTTAAAAAATTAATTTTTGTAGAAGCTAGTTTGTGTAGAAGCTAGTTCCTTTATTAAAGTTGGGAAAAGATAAATTGATAACAAAGAGTGTGTCCAATTATATTTTTGAAAAGTCAAGAGTATACTTTACCTGTGTTGTATTTGAACGTAGATAAAGTAACTAAAGTTACCAGATCAGATTTCATCAGATGTTGTTGAAGGTTTCACTCAGTTCTTATGTTCTGCAGGTATACTAGTAGAAATTACCATTTATAATAATCTTTAAAAGAAAGCTATCAATTCTTTCACTGTTGAGTATGATGTTAGCTGGCCTTTATTACGTTGAGATAATTTCTTTATAAATCGTTGATAAGCATTAAGGAGGGCACTTGTTGGGATGAGTACTCGATGTTATTTGTAAGTGATGAATTACTGAATTCTATTCCTGAAACCAATACTACACTATATGTTAACTAACTTGGATTTAAATAAATAACAAACAGTTAATTTCCTTCTATAACTAGTTTGTTAAGAGTGTTTATTAGGAAAGTGTGTTAAATTTTGTCAAATGTTTTTTGGCACCTATTAAGATGTTCATGTGGGTTTTATCCTCCATTCTGTTAATGTGGTGTATCATCTTAATTGATTTTCATGTGTTGGACCATCTTTGTATCCCAAAGATAAATCCTACTTGGTCATACCATATGATTCTTTTGATGTGCTATTGAACTGAATTTACATATTTTGCTGAGGATTTTTGCTTCTATGTTTCTCAGACATATTGCCCTGTAGTTTTCTCTTCTTGTAGTGCCTTAGTTGAGCTTTGGTGTCAGGATAATGCTGACCTCATAAAATAAGTTTGGAAATGTTTCCTCCTCTTCAATTTTTGGAAAAGATTGAGAAGAATTGGTATTAATTCTTCTTTAACTACTTGGTAGAGTTTACCAGTGAAGCCATCTGATCTGGGCTTTTCAGAAAACCCACCCTCATCACTTTCATTCAAAATAGTCCTGGAATTCCTAAAGAGAGCAACTAGACTACAAAAGGAAATAAAATGGATTTGAATCCTCAGAGAAGAAATAAAATGATCTATGCTTCTAGATGACATGATCTTATATGTAGAAAAGTTTAAATAGATTTTAAATTTTAGAATAAATAAAAATATTCAGGGGGCGCCTGGGTGGCTCAGTCGGTTAAGTGTCCGACTTCAGCTCGGATCATAAACTTGCAGTTCATGAGTTTGACCCCCACGTTATGCTCTGTGCTGATAGCTCAGAGCCTGGAGCCTGCTTATGATTCTGTGTCTCCTTCTCTCTGCCCCTCCCGAACTCACATTCTGTCTCTCTCTGTCTCTCAAAACTAAATAAACATTGAAAAAAATTTTAAATATTGAGTAAGGCTACAGAATATAAAATCAAAATACAAAAATCAGTTGCATTTCTATGCACTAACAACAGACTATATAAAAAGGAAATTTAAAATAAACCCATTTAAACATCTAACAAATACTTAGAAATGCACTTAACTAAAGAGATACAGTTTATACACTAGAAGCTACTGTACAAACAGTATGAATTGGAAACATAATATTGTTCAAATGTCAATTTTACTCAAAGAAATCTAACAACATTTTTTACAGAAATAGAAAAAAATTCTAAAATTCATTTGCAATCACAAAGAGGTTTGGAAAGCCAAAACAGTCTTAAGAAAGAATAAAGCTGGAGGTGTCGTACTTCTAAATTCAGAATAAATTATAAAGCTACAGTGATTAAAACAGTATTATACTGGCATTAAAAACAGACATATAGATCAATGCGACATAAGACAACCCAGAAATAAACTCACACACATATAGGCAACTGATCTTCAGCAAGAATTAAAAAAAAAAAAAACACAAAAAACAAAAAACCAGAATGAAGAAAGGATACCCTCTTCAATAAATGGTATAGGGAAGACTAAATGTTCACATGGAGAAAAAATGAAATTGGACTCTTATCATACCTGCACAAAAATCAAACCAACATATTGGAGCACCTGGGTGACTCAGTCGGCTAAGTGGCAAGCTTCAGCTCAGGTCATGATCTCATAGTATGTGGGTTCAAGCCCCACATCGGGCTCTGTGCTGACAGCTCAGAGCCTGGAGCATGCTTCAGATTCTGTGTCTCCCATTCTAACTGACCCTCCCCTGCTCACACTCTGTGTCTCTCTCTCTATCAAAAGTAAATAAACATTAGGAGAACCGTTAAGATGGCAGAGAAGTAGGGAGCTCTGTGGATTTTGCTTGCACCCATCTCTCAAACAGAGAAGGCCTGAAGTCATGGGACACTAAGCCACAGGAGTTTGGGAAGAGAAAGAGACAGAATACACTGGGAAGGAAACCTCATAAGTTCTTTGCGTGTTTACTGGTTTGTCTGTGCATTTGGTGTACCTTTGTTCCCTGTGTGGTTGCCTGTTTTCTTTTTCCAGAGCTATCTCAAGAAACAAGCCAAAGTATACATGGTGGAGAGTCCCAAATACAGCTATGAGTAGGGAAACAAAATAACCAAACTCTCAACAAGAGAAACCAAGAGACACCCCATTCAAACCACACTTCCTGAATGGACAGGCCCTGAACAGTCAAAGAGCCCTCTTTAATACATCAGAATTCGCAGGGGCAGAGTGTATAACAAGCTTTTAAAATTAACAAGAGATAGAAAGCTAACCAAACTGATGAAACAAAGCACTCTCCTCCAAAGAAATTCCGGGAAGAAATGACAGCTAAAGAACTGATCAAAACAGATATAAGCAACATAACTGAACAAGAATTTAGAACAATAATCATAAAATTAATTGCTGGGCTTGAAAAAAGCGTGGAAGACATCAGATAACTATTGCTACAAACTCTATGGAGCTCAAAAATAGTTATGATGAATTAAAAAATGTTATAAATGAGATACATAATAAAATAGAGGTGTCCAATGCACAGACTGAAGAGGCAGAAAGGAAAATAAGTGATTTAGAAGACACAATTATAGAAAAAGAAGAAGCTGAGAAAAAGAGAGATAATCTGATCCAGGAACTTGAAAGAAGAGTTCGAGAGCTCAGTGATACAATTAAATGGAACAATATCCATATCATAGGAATCCCAGAAGAGGAAGAGAGAAGGGAAGGTGCTGAAGGCATCCTTGAACAAATTATAGCAGAGAACTTCCCCAACCTGGGGAGGGAAGTAGATATTGAAATTCAAAAGGCACAGAGAAAACCCCTCAGACATAACTTAAATCAATCTTTTGCACGACATGTCATAGTGAAACTGGAAAAATATAAGGACAAAGAGAATTTTGAAAGCAGCTAGGGAGAAAAGGGCTCTAACATACAAAGGGAAACCTATCAGAGTGGTTACAGACCTATCTAATGAAACTTGGCAGGCCAGAAAGGAATGGTGTGAGATCTTCAATGCGATGAACAGAAAAAATATGCAGCCAAGAATCCTCTATCCAGCAAGCCTGTCATTCAGAATAGAAGGAGAGATAAAAGTCTTTCCAAATAAACAAAAATTGAAAGAATTTGTCACCACTAAACCAGCCTTACAAGAAATCCTGAGGAGGACTCTCTGAGGGAAATGTTGCAAGGAACAAAAGATACTAGAGACACTACCACAAGCATAAATCCCACAAATGACACAATGACTCTAAACCCATATATCTCAATAATAACACTGAATGTAAATGGGCTGAATGCTCCAATCAAAAGACATAGGGTAGCAGAATGGATTAAAAAACAAAATCTATTTGCTGTCTACAAGAAACACATTTTAGACTGGAGGACACCTTCACATTAAAAGTAAGGGGATGGAGAAATATATACTATGCTACTGGAAGTCAAAAGAAAGCTGGAGTAGCTATACTTATATCAGACAACATGGACATTGAAGAAAAGGCAGTAACAAGGGATGAAGAAGGGCACTATATAATAATTACAGGGTCTAACCATCAGGAAGAGCTAACAATTATAAATGTCTATGCACAGAATATGGGAGCAGCTACATATATAAAACAATTAATCAGAAACAGAAACAATCTTATAGATAAGAATATGCTAATACAGGAGACTTTAATATNAACAAAATCTATTTGCTGTCTACAAGAAACACATTTTAGACTGGAGGACACCTTCACATTAAAAGTAAGGGGATGGAGAAATATATACTATGCTACTGGAAGTCAAAAGAAAGCTGGAGTAGCTATACTTATATCAGACAACATGGACATTGAAGAAAAGGCAGTAACAAGGGATGAAGAAGGGCACTATATAATAATTACAGGGTCTAACCATCAGGAAGAGCTAACAATTATAAATGTCTATGCACAGAATATGGGAGCAGCTACATATATAAAACAATTAATCAGAAACAGAAACAATCTTATAGATAAGAATATGCTAATACAGGAGACTTTAATATTCCATTTACAGCAATGGATACATCAACTAGACAGAAAATCACTAAAGAAACAGTGGATTTGAAAGACATATTGGATCAGATGGTTCTGACATATATTTAGAACCCTACATCCTGTAGCCATGGAATTCACTTTCTTCTCAAGTGTGCATGGCACATTCTCCAAGATAGATCACATACTGGGACATAAAGCAGCCCTCAATAAATATAAAAGAATAGAGATCATACCATGCAACTTTCAGATCACAATGCTATGAAACTTGAAACCAATCACAGGAAGAAGTCTGGAAAACCTCCAAAAACATGGAGGTTAAAGAACACCCTACTAAAGAATGAATGGGACAATCAGGAATTAGAGAAGAAATTTTAAAATATATGGAAACAAATGAAAACGAAAATACAACAATCCAAACTCTATGGGAAGCAGCAAAGGTAGTGGTAAGAGGAAAGTACATTGCACTCCAGGCCTATTTCAAGAAATTAGAAAAAGCGCAAGTACAAAATGTAACAACTTCCCTAAAGGAACTCGAGGTAGAGCAACAAGAGCACCCGAAACCCAGTGGGAGAAGAGAAATAATAAAAATCAGGGCAGAAGTAAACAATATATAAACCAAAGAAACAGCTGAACAGATCAATGAAACCAAGAGTAGGTTTTTGAAAAAAATAAAAAAAATTGAAACACCTCTAGCCAGGCTTCTCAAAAAAGAAAAGATAGAGAACTCAAATAGACAAAATGATGAATGAAAATGGATTTATTACAACCAACTCCTTAGAAATACAGGCAATTATCAGGGAATACTATGAAAAATTATATGCCATAAAATTGGACAACTTAGAAGAAATGGACAAATTCCTATACACACACTCACTACCAAAATTCACACGGGAAGAAATAGAAAATCTGAACAGACCCATAAATAGTGAAGAAATCGAATCAGTGATCAAAAATGTCCCAATAAATAAGATCACTGGGCTAGATAACTTCCCTGGGGAATTCTACCAGACATTTAAAACAGAATTAATCCCAATTCATCTCAAGCTATTCCAAAAAATAGAAATTGAAGGAAAACTTCCGGACTCATTTTGTGAAGCCAGTATCACTTTGATTCCCAAGCCCGACAGAGATCCAGCAAAAAAAGAGAACTACCGGCCAATATTCCTGTTGAATACAGATGCAAAAATCCTCAACAAATACTTGCAAATCGAATTCAACAACACATAAAAAGAATTATCCACCAAGATCAAGTGGGATTCATTCCTGGGTTACAGGGCTGGTTCAATATTCACAAATCAATCAATGTGATACATCACATCCACAAAAGAAAAGATAAAAACCATATGATCCTGTCGATAGATGCAGAAAAAACATTTGACAAAATACAGCATCCCTTCTTAATAAAGACCCTTGAGAAAGTCAGGGTAGAACGAACTTACTTAATCATCATAAAAGCCATCTATGAGAAGCCCACAGCTAACACCCTTAATGGGGAAAAACTGAGAGCTTTCCCCTGAGATCAGGAACACGACAGGGATGTCCACTCTCACCACTGTTGTTTAACAGAGTGCTGGAAGTCCTAGCATCAGCCATCAGACACCAAAAGGAAATCAAAGCCATCAGGATTGGCAAAGAAGAAATCAAACTCTCACTTTTCGCAGTTGACATGACACTCTACATAGAAAACCCGAGAGACTCCACCAGAAGCCTACTAGAACTAATCCATGAATTCAGCAAAGTTGCAGGATACAAAATCAATGTTCAGAAATCGGTTGCATTTTTATACACCAACAATGAAGCAACAGACAGAGAAATCAAGAAACTTATCCCATTCACAACTGCACCAAAAACCTTAAAATACCTAAGAATAAACCTAACCAAAGATATAAGAGATCTGCATGATGAAAACTATAGAAAACTTATGAAGGAAATTGAAGAAGACACAAAGAAATGGAAAAACATTCCATGCTCACAGATTGGAAGGATAAATATAGTTAAAATTTCATTACTATGCAAAGCAATCTACACATTCAATGCAATCCCAATCAAAATTGCACCAGCATTCTTCTCAAAACTAGAACAAATTATCCTAAAATTTGTATATAACTACAAAAGACCCCGAATAGCCAAAGTCATATTGAAGAATAAAACCAAAATGGGAGGCATCACCATCTCAGACTTTAACCTCTACTACAGAGCTATAATCATCAAGACAGTATGGTATTGGCATAAAAACAGACACATAGACCAATGGAATAGAATGGAGAACTCAGATTTGGACCCAAATGTGTACAGCCAACTAATCTTTGACAAAGCAGGAAAGAGTATCCAATGGAAAAAAGACAGCCTCTTTAACATATGGTGCTGGGAGAACTGGACAGCAACATGCAGAAGAATGAAACGAGATCATTTTCTCACACCATACACGAAAATAAACTCAAAATGGATAAAGGACCTGAATGTGAGACAGGAAACCATCAAAACCCTAGAGGAGAAAGAAGGAAGCAAACTCCTTGACCTCCAACTCAGCAATTTCTTGCTGGACACATCCCCAATGGCAAGGGAATCAAGAGCAAAAATGAATTATTGGGACCTCATCAAAATTAAAAGCTTCTGCACGGCAAAGGAAACTATCCATAAAACTAATAGGCAACCGACAGAATGGGAAAAGGTAGTTGTCAATGACATATCAGATAAAGAGCTAGTATCCAAAATCTATAAGGAACTCACCAAACTCCACACCCAAAAAACAAATAATCCAGTGAAGAAATGGGCAGAAGATATGAACAGACACTTCTCCTCAAAGAGGACATCCAGATGGCCAACAGACACTGAAACGATACTCAGCGACCCTCCCCATCAGGGAAATACAAATCAAAACCACACTGAGATATCACTTCATGCTAGTCAGAGTGGCTAACAGAGCAAATCATAGACTAGATGCTGGCGAGGATGTGGAGAAACGGGCACCCTCCTACACTGTTGGTGGGAATGTAAACTGGTGCACCCCCTCTGGAAAACAGTGTGGAGATTCCTCAAAAAATTAACAATAGAACTCNGGTTTATCTATACCATGGAATACTACATGGCAATGAGAAAGAATGAAATCTGGCCATGTGTAGCAAC
This sequence comes from Crocuta crocuta, assembly GCF_008692635.1. Classification (NCBI taxonomy): domain Eukaryota; kingdom Metazoa; phylum Chordata; class Mammalia; order Carnivora; family Hyaenidae; genus Crocuta; species Crocuta crocuta. Next base: position 102,896 of record NW_027532175.1, on the reverse strand, counting down.
ATGGATGGACCTTGAGGGTGTTATGCTGAGCGAAATAATTCAGGCAGACAAGGACAGATACCATACGTTTGTATGTATAGGAAGATTAGGAGGAACTTAACAGAGGACCATAGGGGAGAAGAAGGGGAAAAATAGTGGAAGAGAGGGAGGGAGGCAAACCATGAGAGAATCTTGAATGCTGAGAACAAACTGAGGGCTGATAGGGGTGGGGAGGAGTGGAAAGGGGGTGATGGTCATGGAGGAGGGCACTTGTGGGGATGAGCACTGGGTGTTATATGGAAACCAACTTGACAATAAACTATTTTTTAAAAAAGTAAATAAGCATTAAAAAACTTTTTAAAAATCAAATCAATATCTATTAACCATTTAAATGTTAACATGTGAAATCATAAAAATTCTAGAAGAAAACATAAGGGAAATACTTCATAACATTGTTCTTGGTACTGAATGCTTGCATATGACACCAAAAGCATGGGCAACAAGATTAAAAATAGAAAAGTGATACTATAGTAAATTAAAAGAATTCTATACCACAATGGAAACAATAGAATTTTTATTCAGCTACTACAGAATTCAAAAAAATATTTAAAACCATATATCTGACAAGGTATTAATATCTAAAATGTAGAAGGAACTCATTCAACTCCATAGTAATAAAACAAATAACTTGATTAAGAAATGGTCAAAAGAATTGAATAGACATTTCTCCAAAGAGGACCTACAAATGACCAACAGATGCAAAATAAGATGTTCAACATAACTATGCACCAGAGAAATGCAAATAAAGTACAGTGATAGAACACCTCATACCTTTTAGGATGACTATTATCAAGAAAACAAAGGATAACAGTTAGCAAGGAATTAAAGAAATTGGAACCTTTGTACACTCTTGATGGGAATGCAAAATGATTCAGCTCCTATAGAAAACATATAGAGCTTCCTCAAAAAAATTTTAATAATAGAAATACAATATGATACTACTTCCAGATATTTATCCAAAAGAATTGAAATCAGTTTCTTAAAGATATATGTGCATTCCATGTTCACTGCAGCATTATTTACAATTGCCAAGATGTACAAATACTGTAAATGTCCCTCAATAGATAAATGGATAAAGAAAAGTGGTATATGCATGCAATGAATAAATGATTGACTTTTATTCATTCTTAAAGAATAAGGAAATTGTGCTGTGACAACATATATTAATCTTAAGGACATTATGCTAAGTAAAATGAGTCAGTCACAAAAGGACAATTATTGCATGATTCCACTTATATAAGCTATCTAAAGTAATTAAACACATAGAAGCAGAGAGTAAAATGGTGGTTTCCAAGGGTTAGGGGAAAAGAGAAAATAGGAGTTTGTTATTCTCAATGAGTGTTTTCATTTACGCAAAATGATTAAATGCTGAGATCTTCTATACAATATTGTGCCCATAGTTCATAATAGTGTATTAAAACATAAAAATTCGTTTGAAAGGTAGATCTCATATTGTGTTCTTACCATATATAAATAACAAATATTTAAAAATGAAAATTAAAAATCTATGATGTAAGGTAAAGACATTCAAGAAAATATAAATATAAATTAAAATTGTGTTGGTTATGATTTAAAATTTGTTCCTGGGGCGCCTGGGTGGCTCAGTCGGTTGAACGCCCAACTTCAGTTCAGGTCATGATCTCGCTGTTCATGAGTTTGAGCCCCACATCAGACTCTGTGCTAACAGCTCTAAGCCTGGAGCCTGGTTCGGAGTCTCTGTCTCCCTCTCCTCTGCCCCTCCCCCACTTACACCCCCTTTGTCTCCCTCAAAAATAAAACAAAAAAAACAGTTTGTTCCTGAAGTCAAATCACTTGAAATTGTCAATGGTATTTGATTGATACAAACTTTTTTCATTACATATATCCAACTTATATTCATATTTTCTTTTGCACTTTTCAACATATAGAGAGGTTTTGTGCTCAGCAAAGTGCAAGTGAATAAAATGATACCTGAAACACAATAGAGCTGAATTAATGTTTTGAAATTGTTGAAACATATTGTCTAATTCAAGGCCAGGAAGATATTGTCAACACTGGATTCTGATGTTTAAGCCTCAATATTGAATACTCTATAAATCTCAGAAACACTCAAATTAACAAAATGAAGAACAGAACAGAGAAAAGGGTGAAGGAGATGGAGGAAAGTGTCTTGAGCACCATCTCGTCTCTTCATTCATAAGATGAATGCCCCTAAGGGGGCAGATGGTCAATGTTCTTGTCTCCAAGCACTGCAAGTGAAGCAAGTATCTTTACTTCTTGTGAAATATGCCACTCAGTCAGACTCTTAGGTTCATCCCTCTGGCAAGGTGAGTTAGAGATTAAGGAGGAGGGTATTGAACTGCTCCTTTCAGAGAATGATAAAGTAGCTTGGAAGTTGGTCCTTGTTTTCTAGTGTTAGTGCTTTATTGTGTTATACATGAGACATTTTATCAGTGTTGATTCTACTTTGGAAATTTTCTTATATACACTGATGATATAAAAGAACCATTTAGTAAAAGTCTATTTTCAAAAGTCACAATATAGTCTCATGCAGTAGGTCATTATTTAATGTTTCATTAGGTTAGTTGAAAATTTATGTCCTGATTTTTATTTTGTTTAATGACTTTTTCATAGACAAATTGTTTTAACTTTCAGTTTACTACTGATCTTTGTTAAAAATTATTATTCTGTTTCTGCCCTGGGGCTTTATTACTTATTATCAACTTAACTGATACCCACTTTAGAAATATTTCACTTCCTTTTCATATTATGTCATCTAAGCTGTCCTTCTAGTGACAAAGTTTAACCTATGTCTTGACTTATTAATTCCGTGTAAAACAGATCTTTAGAAGCATCATTAAGTCATTCTGGTCACTAGCAAACCAGTATAGTTTTGCATTGCAATATAAGAGTTGTGGAATGATTTATTAGGAAAAAAGTAGTTTATATAAATTCTGAAATTCGAACTTTTAGATAATACCCTGCATGGTGCATGTGATAATGCTAAATATATCCAATGCTAAGTGAGGTGATAGTGACCTAGCACATACATGCTCTGGCTAGTGCATGTATGTTCAAGTAATTCCAACCAGACTTTCTTTTTTTTTTTCCTATAATTGTATGTTTTAGTTATGTTTCATATGTAGNTGCTGTGCAGAAGCTTTTAATCTTGATGAGGTCCGAATCATTTATTTTTGCTCTTGATTCCCTTGCCAGACTTTCAATGATCTCATTAATAGGATGCAGAAAAGATGGTAGACAATTCAAAAATGAATTCATTACCTAATAACTAAACTGCAGGTTTTAAATAACAGTACTTTAAAAATTCGTATATATTTAAGAAAAACTATTCTTGGGGTGCCTGGGTGGCTCAGTCGGTTAAGCGTCTGACTGAAGCTCAGGTCATGATCTCATGGTTCATGGGTTCGAGCCCCACATCAGGCTCTGTGCTGACACCTACTCAGAACCTGGAGCCTGGTTCAGATTCTGTTTCTCCCTCTCTCTCTGACCCTCCACTGCTCACACTGTGTCTCTCTCTCTCTCTCAGAAATAAATAAAACATAAAAAAAAAGTTAAGGCCACCTATTCTTAAATACAAAGATGTGTGAATAACCTGTGGAGTATGGAAGGGAATGTATGAGGCACACCCAAGAATCATCTAAAGTGGAGATTCAAAACAGTATGCTCTAAAAGCCTAATAGGTGGTTCTGATTTGCAATTAAAATTGATATATACCGCTTTTCATACAAGACGTGCTGGCAGAGTATTTTATTTTATTTTATTTTATTTTATTTTATTTTATTAGTGTTTATTTATTTTTGAGAGAGGGAGAGACAGAATATGGGCAGGGAAGGGGCAGAGAGAGAGGGAGACACAGAATCTGAAACAGGCTCCAGGCTCCGCGCTGTCAGCACAGAGCCCAACATGAGGCTTGAACTCACAAGCCGTGAGATCATGACCTGAGCTGAAGTTGGATGTTCAACTGACTGAGCCACCCAGGTGCCCCAGAACATTTATTTTAAAATTTAAAAAAATGTTTTATATGTGTTTTACTTATGTTCTTGTGATAATGGGAAAGAAAGAATTATCCTTAATATCAATTAGGATTTTTAAAATTTCTTTAAAATTTTTTATTTATTTTCAGAGAGAGTGCACATGCATATGTGTGCATGTTGGGGAGGAGCAAAGAGAGAGGGAGAGAGAATCCCAAGCAGATTCCACACTCAGCAGAGAGCCCAACACAGGACTGGAGCCCATGAACCACCAGATCATGATGTGAGCTGAAATCAAGAATCAGATGCTTAACAAACTGGGCTACCTAGGTGTCTCAATTGGGCATCTTAAATGCAAAATATAACCAAGAAAATTTGAAATGTACTTCCAGAGTTTGTTAAATATATAATTTAAAATACTATACTAAATAGTCAGAATTCCCTACTATAAAGTATTTTTAAAATGTATTGGGTTGTAAATGTTCGGAAGCAAATTTTCAAATTTCTAGCTACACTCTAAAATTAGATCTTGATATTGAATATCAAAAAGAACATATAACCTTAGATCTGATATCTTTTCTGGGAACTTAACCTAGAATTATACTAGTACACTTAAAATGACTTACTTAAAGGGCTATTCATTGAAGCATTTTTTAATTATAAAGGATTGGTAACTACCTGTATTTCATTAATAGGCAACTAGTTATATAAATTAAACTATAGTACATTCATGCAATAAAATGCCATGTAACTAAGAAAAAATATGGGAGATATGTACCATAGAAATATCCCAAAATATATTAAGTCAAAGTAAAAGCAAATATATCATGTAATTCTGCTCATATGTGGAATTCAAGAAATAAAACAAATGAACAAAGAAAAAAAAAGAGAGGCAGGCACAAACCAAGAAAAGGACTTTTCACTATAGAGAACATATTCAGGGTTATCAGAGAGAAGGTGGGTGGGGGGACAGATGGAATAGGTGATGGGGATTAAAGAGTACACTTATCCTGATGAGCACTGAGTAGAACACTGTATGTTAACTACTCTGGAATTAAAATTTAAATGTTTTTAAAAGCAAATGATAAAGCAGCCTGTATAATATAGTGTTTTTTGTATAGGAAGAAGAAAAATATATAATACAATATATTATATGCAATATCAAATATTAGATTCTAATGTAGTTAATGCTCAGCAGACTTATTCTTCATGGTCAGGAAGGCAATCCCTTATCTTGAGTTATTAATTTTGCATGAAATATAACCTTTCTGACATATTAGTTTTTGCTTGTATTATATGAAAAACTTCAGATGTATATATAGAATAATAATAAAATTGGTTATATATGTAATTCATCATATGCTTAATTATATACATAATAAAACTATAATTTGCATAATATGTATAATTTGGATTATACATATATATATATTATATATTAATATCCTATTCAAAGAACTACCTTAGTAACCAGTGGTATATCGAATGGGAGACAAATCCCTTAAGAGAAGTCTCCCTTGTGGTATAGGCAATAATGGTATGAATTTTCTATATGAAATTTTAAGCAACAGTGTCCAGAAGTCCCCCTGCCTGTTATTTTACTATGTACAGGAATTCTTAATAATGTCAGTGATAAAATTCTTTCTCTCTCTTTTTTTGATGTTTTATTTATTTCTTAGAGAGAGAGAGAGAGACAAAGAGAGAGAGAGACAGCGTGAGCAGAGGAGGGTCAGAGGAAGAGGGAAACACAGAACCTGAAACAGGAGCCAGGCCCTGAGCTAGCTGTCAGCAGAGCCTGACGCGGGCTTGAAGCCACGAACCGCGAGATCATGACCTGGGCTGATGTTGGACGCTTAACCGACTGAGCCACCCAGGCACCCCAAAATTCTTTTTCTCAAATGGACTTTTTCTTCTACTATCTTTCTAGTCTTCATGTGCCAGTGACAGAAACAAAGTTACATCCCAATTTGAATTTAGGTTCAGTTAGTTTCAACAATCATTTCATATAGGTAAATGAATAAACTTAGTAAACAGAATATCTTCACAATCATCCATTTGAGCTCCAATGCCTATCTGCCAAAACAACTATTTTGGTTTTGTTTTGAACTCCTCTTAACAGAAATTGGCAGTTTGATTTCACTTTTAGGGTACTGTTGGGAATGCAGTAGTAAGACATCATCAGTGCAGACAAGATGCTTGTTTTTCTGTTTACTAAGATATGAGAACTTTTATGTCATTCATCTAAAATCTGTTTGGAAATAAACTACAAAGAAGAAGTAGAGTTTCATTAAATGATATAAACAAGTGATGAGAATTAAAACTCATTTATCAGAAGGCCATTTCTACCAATTTTTTCTTGAAATTATATGATTAATTTATCTGAAGAAGCCTTAAAATCCTTAGACTTATATTTAAACTATGTATTGATTTATTTTGGGTTTTACAAACAAAACTAAAGAAAAGCTGTATAGACTTGGTACTAGAGGTCTCCATGGTCCATTCATTCATCTAATCCTTTGCTTGTTCAACAAATATTTATTAAGTTCCACTAATTGCAAGGTAATATGTTGCACATTAGACAATCAGCAGTGAGAATAATGGGTAAGATCTCTTCCCTCAAACGTATAAATTGCAGTGATGACAGGAAAGAATAAACAAATCAACAGATATAGAAGATAATTACAAACTGTGCTAAGAACAAGAAAGAAAATAAACAACATGGGAAGGAATCGGGGAGTTGTTTTCTGGGTAAGAAGTTGAAAGAAGACCTCATTAAGAAGTTATAACTAGAGCTATGCCAAAACCCAACAGAAAACTTTTCACACAGAGGGAAGAGGAAAAATAAAGTTTCTAAAGCAAAAACGAGCTGTGCATATTCAAAAACAGAAAAAAAAAGTGGTGCTTTTTTAAAGAAGAATGGTAGTGTTAGAAGGAGTTGTAGAGTTAGTCGAAGCTGTAATCATAAAAGGCCATACAGATATTGCAAGGGGTTTGATTTACCTTACGTGCAACAGGGAGACATAGGAGGGTTTTAATAAGGGCAATAATGTGATATGATTTTTGCTTTTAAAATAGTCTCTCTAGTTGTGATGGATGGCTTGGAAAAAGTTAAATAGAAATTAGGAACCTATTTCATAAATCCAAGTGAAAAAAAGATGGTAGTGGCTTACACTAAAATGGCAGGACATGGACAGAAGTAAACAACTTTGAAATATATTTTGAGCTAAAATCAGTTTATCTTCCTGATTTGTGTATAGTGGGGGTGGGGGCAATAAATGAAAGAAAACATCAAGTGAGTCTCATACAGGGGGCGGATTTGTTTTGTTTTGTTTTGGCTCTTAGCAACTGGCTGTACACTTAATGACATATAGAAGCCTATGAGAAACCAAGTTTGGAGAATTATAAGAGTTGTATACACATTAAGTTGAGATGCTTAAGTGATATGCAAATGGAGATGTAAAACACAGAGTTGGCTATAAAGACCTGAAACTAAAGATATCAGATCTTCATATGCAATTTGATTAAAAGACAGCAAGTAAAAAAAAAAAGTCATGATTTTTTTTTGTCATAGAACCCAATGAGATCACCCTGAAAGAGAAGAGATAATCACCCTGACAGAAGAGAAAGGTCCCTGCTCTGAGACTTTAGATGTAACATAGATGAAGAAGAGCCAGCAAATGACCTGGGAAAGAGTGGGGCCAGAATAGTTAAAGGAAATCAAGAAGACAATGTTGTCATGAAAGCCAACAGAAGAAAATGTTCATAAAGGAAGAAGTGAGCATTTGGATTAGCTGCTACTGAGAGGGCAGATTAGAACCTAGATGTGTCCTTTCGATATGGCAATTTGGAATTTCAGTTCTTGACTGGGAACACAAGATCCATTAGAATGTGAAAGAATAAATAAAATAACAATGTTAAAGAATTTTGGTTTTGGAGTTGAGTCAAACAAGGTGATAGCTGAAAGGTTGTAGAACGAATGTAGGTTGATTTTTTTAAGATAAGTTATGCATATGCCATTCCTCCCCAACCTCAATATAGGGATTAGCCAACAATAAAGGAAGTATTTCTAATGTAGTAGAGACAGAATACAGAAGCAAAATCCTTGAGAAAAATGAGAACAGAAGCTATACTGAGTACATGTTTATATCATCTGGTGGCCAAGATTTGTAATGTCAGAGGTAGGCTATAAAAATATATCTCACAAATTTTGGGGAATTGCCTAGAAGAGGACTGACAATTTTTTCTATGAATTGGAAAAAGTTTTCATATTGGCATTGTATGAGGAAAAGACTACCATAATCTATAAACTCCTTGTAATTTTGCTACTTAATAAAAAGAGAAAGAAATTAATGTTTGTTAAGGCTCAACTATCTGATGACTGCTGGTTTCCTGGATGTCTCTAATTTTCAGTAATGCCTCCTGACAGCACAGTTGTAGGAAAGAACAAGGATTCCACCCAGCAACAAACTGTCAATGATCCAGGTCAAGCTTGTGGTCAGATAGAGTTAAAAAAGAGTGATCTTTTATCCTTAGCTTCAAAACCTTCTGGGAGCTTATAAAAACAAAATTGCTGGCCCCAATCCAGAACCATTGATTCTAGAATGATGGAGACAATACACAGGGATATGAATTTTGACTAGCACCTCAGGTATTTGTGTGATATTCTCTTGGCCCTTGTCTGCAAATCAGTGTTCAATAGTGTTCAGAGAATCTTACTTAGTCCATTTTGAAACGCTATAACAAAATACTGTAAACAGAGTGGCTTAATAAAACATTTACGTTTCACATTTGCAAAGGCTAGGAAGTCCAAGGTTTTAAGATGGTAGATGTAATAGATCTGGACTGTGGTCAGCAATTCTGTTTTTATAAACTCTCAGGAGCTGTGCTGTCAATCATGACAGTGCAGCCCTCATGAATGGGATTAGTGCCTTATAAAAGGGGCCCTAGAAAGATCCTCTATGCTTTCTTCCATGTGAAGTTACAGCTAGGAGTCACCATTTATAAACCAGTAGACAGGCTCTCTATATACACCTTCATGACCTAATCACCTCTCAAAGGCCCCACCTCTTAAATGCTATTCCCTTGGGAGTTAGGAATTCAACATATGAATTTTGGGAGAATACAAACTTCCAGTCCATAGCACCTAGGTAAATATAAGGGCAGGGAGGGTATATTACATTAACAAATGTCAACAATAAATAATCATGTGTAAAACGTGTTGGGAAGAAGTGAAGCCACGGAGTAAACACATAATGAATCCAATCTATATCCAGTCCATAGGCAGCCTTGTTATCCATGGAGTTTATCATTCCCTCCAAAGAAAACTCACTCTATCAGGCATAAATGAGAAATAGATATGTTGCTGACAGGTTACAGAGGGGAAATGAATGTGAATGGATTTATTACACAATATATAATACAGTAAATTAGTGTATGCTTCTTAATGTCTATTCTCAAATATTATCTGTGTTGCTTCATTCCTGTGTATGGTCTCTAAACACCCAGACTCCTGTCTAAATCTCCCTGAATATCTCATCTTAGCCTTTATTTGTATCTCTTTTGTCTGAAAAGAAATTTAGCTCCATCTGAGTTACATAATCATTACCTTCTGGTAGGCATTCTTTATTACTGTGTTTAAGTTTTGAAGGCTCAGCAAAATGAGTTTATCAACATTCCATGTACATTCGTGGAGAGGGCAGAGAATTATAAACATTTTTCTGTCATATTTTTCTATACAAAGGGGTTATACTCATGGATATCTTAAATATGCTGTGTAATAGGAAAATTTGGCTACAGTTTGTAAAATGAGAAATTTAGCCAAGAACAAGACAAAGGGCAAGTTGGCTCCATGGATGTTGGTATAAAGTCAGAACAACTTATGTGGTGTTTACACTCTGCCAAGCAAACTTTTAGCTTAAAGGCCAATTTCCAGGACAAAACTTTCTTGTTCGCATACAATAGACAGATGTTGGAGCATTCTTTAGTAAGGTACATGAAATGTTACTAATTGGACCCCAAGGTTGTATAGAGATAAGATGAGTAATAGTACTTTATAGCACAGGATTGCCAATTAAGGAGCAAAAGGGAAGAACTTTGGTGAGCCCAAAGTGAAACTCAGGATTTGATGAGATGAAGATTTCTCTAGAAATTGGTTTTAAAGTACATTTATCAATTTAAATTAGGAGCTGTGCTGTGAGAAGACCATCACTGGCATTTTGACTAATTGAAGGTAGATTCTCAATTAGAAAAAGACAGAGCAATTTTAGAGCTAATTTTTGGAATAGGAAGAAGGTAAATCTTTCTCTATTCACCATGTGAGATTGTAAACACATGAATATTTCTGGCAATATTTTCACATAATTTATAATAATAAGTATTATTTTTAAAAAACCTAACCATACACTTGAGCATATGTTACTAATTTTAAACATTCTTCTAAATTAACATCCCTCAAACACTTATCTGTAAATGCAGGATAGACCCTATACCTGGTATACAAGCTCGTAGTGGAATTTCCAGAGATTTTTGGATAAAAAGAAATTTTTCTGTAGTTTTTTAGCTTTGAGTTCAGGAAAGTTTTGACCAAACTGTTTTAGCCTGAAAATATGAGAAAGAGAAATGAGGTCTATATCCATGAATGAGCTTACTGTATTCTCTTCTAGGGTTTTGTTATATTTTATAAAGCTCTGAGATAACTGATAAAGTAAACTGGTTCAAATAAGAATGTCACTAGCATCCAAACACATCTATATACAGGATTACTCCAGCCTAGATTTGGAGGAAGAAGTTCATATTTCAGAAGGCCTAATAAGAAATCTTATCGGGGCTATTGACTACAATCTCAAATTAATAACAATTTTCTTAGCAAAAGTACCCAAAACATACAACAGTATTTATCAACTTTTCTGTTTGCTAATAAAAATAACAATAACAAAAAAGACAAAGAAGTGATCATCCAAGAGAATAAAATAGTGTTTGCTCAGTGAATACTTTTAGAAATCGTATAATTAAATCTTGAAATTTTGGTTAAATAGTATAGAAAATATACTCCATTAGAAGTAAGGATCTTGTGAACTATCCAGACATTAATTTTATCCTTTCTACAATTAGAAAAGCAAGAATATAATTTATAATATTTTAAAAATCTGATATATATCCTAATAAAAATTCCAAAAATAAATACATACACATATGGTCAATAAATTTACGCAAGATACAAAATACACAATAGGGAAGAAGAGATTTTTCAACTCATGCTGCTGGGAAAATTGGACAGCTACATGCAAAAGAATGGATCTGGAGCATTATCTTACACTGTGTACAAAAATCACCTCAAAACAGATTAAGGGCTTATATGTAAGACCTGGAAGCATAAAATTCCTAAAAGAAAACATAGGAGGTAAACTCCTTGACATCAGTATTACAGATTTTTTTTTAAATCTGACTCCAAAGGCAAGGTAAAATAAATGAAGGGGAGCTACATCAAACTAAAATGCTTCTGCACAGTGAAGGAAATCATTACTAAAATTAAAAGGTAATTTACTGAATAGGAGAAAATATGGGCAATCATATGTCTAATAAGGGGTTAATACCCCAAATAAATAAAGAAATCATACAAGTCAATCACAAAAACAACAACAAAACCCCACAAAGAGTCTGATTTAAAAATGGACACAGTGCATGAATAGACATTTTCCAAAGAAGACACACAGATGGCCAACAGGTACATGAAGAGTTGCTCAAAATCACTAATCATCAGGGAAATGCAAATCAAAACCACAATGAGATGTCACTTCACACCTGTTGGGGTGGATGTTATCAAAGCAACACAAAAGATAACAAATGTTGGCAAGGATAATGAGAAACAGAAACTCTTAGATACTGTTGGTTGGAATATAAATCTGTACATCCATCATGGAAAATAGTATGAAGATTCTTTAAAAACATTAAAATAGAATTTTCATATGATCCACAAATCCATTTTTGGGTGTATACTCAAAATAATTTGAAACAGAGTCTCAAAGAGATATTTCCAGTTCCATGGTTATAGAAACATTAACCACCAGCTAAAACCTGGAAATACTCAAGTGTCCTTCAATGAATGATTAAGGAAGCAAGTATGGTAATACATACAATGGAATATTATTCAGCCTTAGAAAGGAAGAAAATTTCCCCTTATTCTACAACATGGATGAACATAGAAGATATCGTGCAAATGAAATAAGCCAATTGCCAAAAGATAAATGCTGATTTATATAAAGTACATGGAGTAGTCAAAATCACAAAAGGTCATCTGGGAACAGGTGCAGCGGGTGTCTGGTCTAGTACCAAGCACCGAAGATGTGAAGCATGAGCCGGGACCCTCGGCCCATTGGGTATCCCTGGAAAGTGATGGGAGGGTCCAACCTTCGAATTCCAGAGGTGACCGCAAGGACCCAGCCAGCAGAGGAAGGTCCAGCTGGGAGGAAACCCGCTCCTTTGCCACACCTTGTGCAAATGACTCCTCATACAGGAAAGAGGAGTTAAGGTGGCAGAGAAATAGGGGGACTGAGATTTCCTCGTCCCTCAAATACAGCTGTATTTAAGTCAGAATACTTGGAACACCCAGGAATTCTGTCTGCAGAGTGACAGAAAAATTCACAAGTGGACAGAGACAGCTTGATGAGACAGAGGTGAGTATATGGTAGTTTGGAGAGATAAAACGGGTGGCATAGGCACAGAGGGGAGGAAACCCCTTCTGTAGAGAGACAAAAAGGAGCAAAGAGGCTGTGGACGTATGGTATTGTGTTTGGGCAAGAAAAACTCTCTCCAGACCATGTACTTTGGAACAAGAAATACAGAGAGTTCCAGTTTTTACTGTGCAAACAGCTTTAGGAGCTGAAGATTGGAATTTTCAGGGCTGGAGTCATCAGTACTTGCTCCAGATAGTAGCGACTGCCTTGTGTGCATGCCTTGAGGGGATGAAGCCAGCCAGGGGGTAGTTCCTGAGGTAGCTATCTCAGGAACACACTGAGAGAATAGTCCCTTCCCTCCAGTACTGTCTTAAGAGGGTATATTGCCCTCCCTCCCCCCACCCTGGCACAAAAGGTCCTGCAGAAACCCATCAGCCAGAGACCCTTTGTCAGCTATGTGGAGTGGTGCTACCCTAGAACCAGGGTATGTCATTTAAGACACCAGGTTTTGAATCCCAGCTGAGTGCCTAGTGGGCCTGGGAGACTGTGGAGCAGGACAAGCCAGTGGCCAGAGCTGCTCTATGAGGGCTGCCTGAACAGTATGGGTTGAGACACCTGGTGCAGGGAGGAGAGACTGGGGAGTCACCATTTTTCTTCCCATCACCAGCAAAGTGGGGCTTGAGGGAACAGGACAATGGTCCCATAATGAAGGGGGGACCTGCTTACACCAAACTCTGTCCCTCTGTGCCTGGTCACTCCTTGTCTACTAGAGTGGGACTTACACTGACCAAACCAGATGGCCTCTCATCCCGACCAGCACAGCCATTGGTCCCAGGCATCAACAGACAATGTCTTGTAGTTTTGTATGTTAGTATGTTTTTTTCTCTCTCTTTTTCTTTACTTTTCCTCTCTTTTCCCTTCTTTTTTCCACTCTTCTCTTTTTTTCCCCCTTGAGAATCAGGCTTATAGTTTCTGATTTCATTTTTGATCAATTCATATATACATATATATTTTTCCCTTTCTTTCTTAGTCTATTCTAGTTGCTCATTTGTTTATTCAGGCATTTTTACACTATTCTTTTCACACATTCTCTGTATCTCCTTTATTATCTTGTCCCTCTCTCTCTGGGTTAAGTCTTATAGTTTCTTTGATGCTCTGCCTGGTCTTTCTTTTTTTGCCCCTTTCATTTTTCTCTTTGTATGAAATAAGGTCCTCCAGCATTCCTTTTTTCTTGAGTTACTTCAGTGAACAAATCAAAGCACACCTGGTGGCAGATCCAAACACTCCACCACTATGAGCAGTGATATAAAGCAGCCAAATATGCAACAACAGAGTGCATACAACACACTCCAAAAACACCTCCTGAAGTGCCAGGCCTTGGACAGTGTATGGCCCTTTTTTAATATAGTAGTACCTGCAGGTGCAGGACACATAACAATCTATTAAAACACATAAAAGACAGAAACCTAGCCAAAATGATGAAAAAGAAAATTTCTCCACAAAAGAAATTCCAGGAAAAAATGACAGCCAAAGAATGGCTCAAAACTGACATAAACAGTATATATAAACAATATATCTGAAAAAGAATTTAGCGTAACACTCATAAGACTAATAGCTGGGCTGAAAAAAGCAAAGAACAGCAAAGAATCGATTGCTGCAGAAATCAAAGATCTAAGAAATAGTCACAATCATTTAAGAAATGCTGTAAATGAGATGCAAAATAAACTAGATGCAGTGACATCAAGGATGGAAGAGAAACAGGGAAGAGAACAGGTGAAATAGAAGATAAAATTATGAAAAATGATGAAGACTGAAAAAAAAGAGGGAAAGGAAATTAGTAAATCATGAAGGAAGAATTAGAGACCTAAGTGATTCAATGAAATGAAATAATATCAATATCATAGAAATTCCAGAATAAGAAGAAAGGGCAGAAAGAATATTTGAGATTATAAAGATTATAGCTGAGAACGGCCCTAATCTGGAGAAGGAAATAGACATCCAAGTCCAAAAGGCACAGAGAACTCCCTTCAAAATCAACAAGCATAGGTCAACACCATGACATATCATAGTGAAATTGGCTATACACAAAGATAAAGAAAGAATTCTAAAAGGAGCTAGGGACAAATGGGCCTTAATATACAGGGGTAGACACATAAGAGTCATAGCAGACCTGTCTACTGAAACTTGGCAAGCCAGAAGGGAGTGGCAGGAAATATTCAATGTGCTGAATAGGAAAAATATGCAGCCAAGAATCCTGTAACCAGCAAGGCTGTCATTCAGAATAGAAGAAGAGATAAAGGTTTTCCCAGACAAACAAAACTGAAGGAGTTCATGACCACTAAGCCATCCCTGCAAGAGATCCTAAGGGGGACTCCGTGAGCGGAAAGCAGTAAAGACTACAAAGGACCAGAGACATTACCACAAGCACAAAACCTACAGATAACACAATGATACTAAATCTATCTTTCAATAATCTCTCTGACTGTACATGGACTAAATGCCCTACTCAAAAGACATAAAGGTATCAGGATAGATTTTTTTAAAAGTTAAATAAAACCCATATTAATCTATATGCTGCCTACAAGAAACTCAGTTTAGACCTGAGGACACCTGCAGATTGAAAGTGAGGGGGATGAAGAACCATTTATTATGCTGCTGGATGGTAAAAGAAAGCTGGAATAGCCATTCTTATATCAGACCATCTAGATTTTAAAACAAAGTAACAAGAGATGAAAGTGGGCATTATATCATAATTAAGCGATCTATACTTCAAGAAGAGCTAACAGTTGTAAATGTTTATGCCCACAATGTGAAGGCAAATATATGAATCAATCATAAACATAAATAAATGTATAGATAATAATACTGTGATTGTATGGGACTTCAATACTCCACATACAGCAATGGACAAATCATCTAGGCAGAAATTCAATATGGAAACAACAGCTCTGATCGACCCATTGAAGAAGATGGACTTAACAGATATATTCCAACTTTTCATCCAAAAGCAGCAGAATACACATTGTTCTCAAGTCCACATGGAACATTCTCCAAAAGAGATCACATACTGTGTCATAGAACAATGCTCAACAAACATAAAATGATTGAAATCATACCATGTATATTTTTCAGATCACAACATTATGAAACTTGGAATCAGCCACAAGAAAAAATTTGGAAAGCCCCAATTACATGGAGATTAAAGAACATCCTACTAAAGAATGAATAGGTCAATCAGGAAATTAAAGAAGAAATTTAAAAATATATGGAAGCAAATGAAAATGAAAACATGACAGTCCAAACCTTTGGTATGCAGCAATGCCATTCCTAAGAGAAAAATACATTGCAATTCAGGCCTATCTCAAGTAGGAAGAAAGAACCCAAAAATAGAACTTGACCTCACATCTAAAGAAACAAGAAAGACAGCAGCAAAGAAAGCCCAAAGCCAGCGGAAGAAGAGAAATAATAAAGATTAAAGCAGAAATAAACAATATAGAATCCCATAAAACTTTAGAACACATCAATGAATCTAAGATGTTGTATTTTGAAAGAACAAACAAATTGGTAATCTCCAGTCAGACTTCTCAAAAAGAAAAGAGAGAGGACCCAAGTAGATAGAATCATGAATGAAAGAGGATAGATCACCACCAACACCACACAAATACCAACAATTATTAGAGAATACTATGAAAAATCCTATGCCAATAAACCAGACAATCTGGAAGAAATGGACAAATCCCAAAACACCCACATACTACCAAAACTCAAAAGGAAAGAAATAGAAAATTTGAACAGACTAATAAAAAAATGAAGAAATTTAACTGATTACCAATCATCTTCCAACAAATAAGATTCTTGGGCCAGATAGCTTCCCAGGGGAATTCTACCAGAGATTTAAAGCAGAGTTCATATCTATTCTTCTCAAGCTGTTCCAAAACAAAACAAAACAAACAAACAAAAAAACCAAAAACAATAACAACAACAACCAAAAAACAGAAATAGAAAGAAAGTTTCCAGATTCATTCTTTGAAGCCGGCATTACCTTGATTCCCAAACCAGACAAAGATCCCACTAAAAATGAGAATTACAGGCCAATATCCCTGATGAACATTGATCCAAAAATTCTCAACAAGATAGTAGCAAATAAAATTCAACAGTATATTAAAAGAATTATTCACCATGATTCAGTGGGATTCATTCCTGGGCTACAAGGCTAATTTAATATTCACAAATGAATCAATGTGATACATCACATTAATAGAATAATGGATAGAAACCACATGGTCCTCTCAATAGATGCAGAAAAAGCATTTGACAAAATACAGCATCCTTCCTTACTAAAACAAAACAAAACAAAACAAAAAACTCAAGAAAGTGGGATAGAAGGAACATAACTTGACATCATAAAAGTCATATATGAAAGGCCCACAGCTAATATCATCCCCAATGGGGGGAAAAAGGAGCTTTCCCACTGAGATAAGGAACATGACAGAAATGTCTACTCACCACTATTTTTTTTAGCATAGTTTTTGTTGGAAGTCCTAGTCTCAGCAATCAGACAACAAAATGAAATAAAAGGCATCCAAATTGGCAAAGAGGAAGTCAAACTTTCACTCTTCACAGATGACATGATACTATACATGGAAAACCTGAAAAACTCAACCAAAAAAAACCCTGCTAGAACTGACACATGAATTCAGCAAAGTCACAGGATATAAAATCAATGTACAGAAATGAGTTGCATTTCTATGCACCAATAATGAAGCAACAGAAAATCAAGGGATCGACCCCATTTCCAATTGCATCAAGAACCATAAAATACCTAGGAATAAACCTAACCAAAGGGGTAAAAGATCTGTATGCTGAAAACTATTGAAAGCTTATGAAACAAATAGAAGACACAAAGAAATGGAAAACCATTCCATGTTCATGGATTGGAAGAACAAATATCATTAAAATGTCAATACTACCCCAATGCAATCTCAATCAAAATTGCACCAGCATTTTTCACAGAACTAGAACAAACAATCCTAAAATTTGTATGGAACCACAAAACACCCCAGATAGCCAAAGTAATGTTGAAAAAGAGAACCAAAGCTGGCGGCATCACAATTCTGGACTTTAGCCTCTAATACAAAGCTGTAATCATCAGGACAGTATGGCACTGGCACAGAAACAGTCACAGAGACCAATGGAAGAGAATAAAGAACCTAGAAATGAACCCCAAAATATATGGTCAACTGGTCTTCAACAAAGCAGGAAAGAATATCCAACGGAAAAAACACAGCCTCTTACCACAGAAAATGGTGCTGGGAGAAGTGAACAGCAACATGTAGAAGAATAACCTGGACCACTTTCTTTCACCATACACAAAAATAAATTCAAAATGGGTGAAAGATCTAAATGTGAGACAAGAAACCATAAAAATCCTATAGAAGAAAGCAGGTAGCAACCTCTTTGACCTCAGCCCCAGCAACTTCTTATTTGGCATGTCTCCAAAGACAATGGAAATAAAAGCAAAAATGAACTATTGGGACCTCATCAAGATAAAAAGCTTCAGCAAACAAAGTAAACAAATTAAAAGGCAACCTATGGAATGAGAGAATATATTTGCAAATGACATATCAGATAAAGGGTTAGTATCCAAAATATATAAAGAACTCACCAAACTCAACACCCAAAACCAAATAATCCAGTGAAGAAATGGTCAGAAGACATGAATAGACACTTTTCCAAAGAAGACATCCAGATGGCAAACAGACATATAAAAAGATGCTCAACATCACTCATCTTTAGCGAAATATAAATCAAAACCACATTGAGATACCACTTCACACTGGTCAGAGTGGCTAAAATTAACAAGCTAGGAAATCACAGATGTTGGCAAGGATGTGGAGAAATGGGAACCCTATTGCATTGTTGGCAAGAATGTAAACTCGTGCAGCCACTCTGGAAACCAGTGTGAAGGTTCCTCAAAAAATTAAAACCTATGATCTAGCAATAGCACCACTAGGAATTTATCCAAAGGATACAGGAGGGATGGTTCATGGGGCCACACGTGCCCCAATGTTAATTAGTAGTNTATATGCATTGAGGAGAGCACTTGCTGGGATGAACACTAGGTGTTGTATATAAGAAATGAATCATGGGAATCCTTTTTATTTCTTAAGCCAAGACTACACTGTATGTTAGCTAAATTGACAATTAATTAATTAACTAATTAATTAAAATAAAAAATCAGAGAAACACACAGCAGAATGGTGCTTGCCAAGGACTGGAGGGAGAGGAAATGGGGAGTAATTGTCTAATGAATACAGAGTTTCAATTTTACAAGATAAAAGATATGTGGAGGTTGATTATGGTGATGATAACATATTATAATGTATTTAATACCACTGAAATGTTACACTTAAAAATGATTATGATGGTAAATTTTATATTATATGTGTTTTACCACAAGAAAATAATGGAAAAAAAGGTAATTTCTTTTATGACATCATCCTTATGTTAGAATAAGTTAAAAGTGGATACATTTTCTTCATTTGGAGCTGTAGTGGAGTAAAATGGACATTAATTTGAGTTATAGTAAAATTTCATCAGCAATTTTTCAAAGATTGCAACAAATGTTCAAAATATCACATTACAAATACAGAATATTGTTGAAGGCTGAAACAATGTTAATAGATGTTTCTTAATGTATATTTTCAAATAGCTGATCCCACTACAGTAAGGATATGTAATTCACAAATTATGAAATTTGATGTAACAGTATCGATAACCCTTGGTTTTCCTGTTCTTTTCAAAACCACTGCTTTTCTTTTCTTTTGGGGGGGGATTTTTAAAAAAAGGCCCAAATTTAGTAGAGTGTCAAATCCAGTATAGCATTCAATGAAAGCATTTAGAGGAGAAAATCCTATGCTTTTTCTCAAATTTTGTGCTAGAAAGTCAAATCATTACTTTTTCCAAAATTGTGGAGAGAAGGAGTTAAATCTGATAGAGGTGAGCAAGGATGTTTTATTTGCCTTCAGATATTTCTCCAGTTACTCCTCATTTCAAGATACAATTTAAGTTACATATCTGTATCTTAAAAGTGATAGAGAGTAGGAATAGGTGGTATTAGTTTAGAATTAGAACAGTATTTAAGAATATTACAGGAAATGTGCCACTTGAATTTTTTGGATGATTTCTCTTCTTTCACAGAGACAATTTTCCCCTTTAAATTTTTTTTATTTAAATTATATTTAGTGAACATACAATGTAATATTAGTTTTAGGTATAGAATTCAGTGATTGATCACTTACATACAATACAATACCCAGTGCTCATCACAAGTGCACTCCTTAGTACCCATCACCCATATAAAGCATCGTCATTCCCTTCTCCCCTCCAGGAACCCTCAACATGAGTTCTCAACAGTTGAGTCTGTTTTATGGTTTGCCTCTCTTCTTCCCCCCAAGTTCATCTGTTTTGTTTATTAAATTCCACACGTTAGTGAAATAATGTGGTATTTGTCTTCCTCTGACTGATTTATTTTGTTTAACATAATACACTCTAGCTCCATGCATGTCAATGCAAATGGCACAACTTCATTCTTTTAACGGTTGAGTAATACATTCACACACACACACACACACACACACACACACACACACACACACACACACACACACACACACACACACCACTTCTTTATCCATTCATCAATCAATGGATATTTGGGTTCTTTCCATAATTTGGCTATTTTTGATAATGCTGATATAAAAATCAGGGTATATGTGCTCCTTCGAACCTGTATTTTTGTATCCCTAGGGTAAATACCTAGTAGTGCAACTTCTGGGCCATAAGGTAGTTCTAATTTTTTTAAACATTTATTTATTTTTGAGAGAGAGAGAAAGACAGAGAGAGAACCCAAAGCAGGCTCCAGGCTGTAAACTGTCAGCTCAAAGCCCGACACTGGAACTCGAACTCAAGGACCGTGAGATAATGACCTGAACTGAAGTCTAACAATGACCTTAACTGACTGAGCACCCAAACACCCAGATAGTTCTATTTTTAATGTTTTAAGGAAATTTGGTATGGTTTTCCACAGTTGCTGTACCAAGTTTGCACTCTCATCAAGAGTGTAAGAAGGTTCCTTTTTATTGTACCTCACAAACATCTGTTGTTTTTTGTGTTAATTTTAGCCATTCTGACAGGTATGAGGTGATATTTTATTGTAGTTTTGATTTGTATCTCCCTGAAGATGAGTGATGTTGAACATCTTTTCATGTGTCTGTTTGCCATCTGGAGGTCTTCTTTAGAAAAGTATCTATTCTTTTTTTCTCCTATTTCTTCATGGATTATTTGGTTTTGGGGTGTTGAGTTTGATAAGTTCTTTATAGATTTTGTATAGTAACCCTCTATTAAATATGCCATTTTCAAATATATGCTCCAATTCCAAAGTTTGTCTTTTATGGTTTTTTGGTATTTTTTTTTTAATCATTTTCTTTGCTATGTAGAAGCTTTTTATCTTGACAAGGTCCCAATAGTTCATTTCTGGTTTTGTTTCCCTTGCCTCAAGAGACATATCTAGTAAGAACGTGCTACAGCGAGTGCCAAAGATGTTGCTGCCTGTTTTCTCCTCTCAAATTTTGATAGTTTCATGTCTCACATTAAGGTCTTTCCTCCATTTTTTAAGTTTATTTATTTGGTTTTTTTTGGGGGGGGGCGAAGGGAAGAGACAGAAAGAGAGAGAGAATCCCAAGAAGCTATGTGCTGTCAGTGCAGAGCCCCACATTGGCCTTGAACTCATGAACTGTGAGATCATGACCTGAGCCGAAAACAAAAGTTGGATGCTTAACTGACTGAGCCATCCAGGTCTTTCATCCATTTCGAATTTACTTTTGTATATGGTGTAAGAAAGTGGTCTAATTTCATGTTTTTGCGTGTTGCTGTCCAGTATTCCCAACACCATTTGTTGAAGAGACATTTTTTCCATATAGTATTCTTTCCAGCTTTGTCAAAGATGCTGTGGGTCCATGTATATAGCTATGTCTGCTTTTGTACCATTGCTATACCATCTTGATGACTGCAGCTTTGTAATATAGCTTGAAGTCTAGAATTTTGAAGTCTCCAATATTATTCTTCTTTTTAAAAATTGCCCTCGCTATTGGAATCTTTTGTGGTTTTATATACATTTAGGATTGTTTGTTCTAGCTTTGTGAAAAGTACTGGTAAGTATTTTGATAGGGGTTATAATAAATATGTAGATTTTTTGGATAGTATAAATGTTTTAACAATATTTGTCCTTCCAATCTATGAGCATGGAATGGTTTTCCATCTTTGTGTCATATTCAATTTCTTTCAGAAGTGTTTTATAGTTTTCAGAGTACAGATCTTTTATGTCTTTGGTTAGGTTTATACCTAGGTATCTTATGGTTTTTGGTGCAACTTTAAATGGGACTGATTTTTTTATTTTTCCTTCTGCTGTTTCATTATTGGTATATAGAAATACAACACATTTTTGTATGTTGCTTTTGTATCCTGCAACTTTGCTGAATTCATGCATCACTTCTAGCAGTTTTTCTTTCTTTCTTCCTTCCTTTCTTCCTTTCTTTCTTCCTTTCTTTCTTCCTTCCTTTCTTTCTTTCTTTCTTTCTTTCTTTTTGGGGGTGGGGGTTCTTTCAGTTTTCCATGTAGAGTATCATGTCATCTGTGAAGGGTGAAAATTTTACTTCTTCCTCTGCTGATTTGGTGGCCTTTTATTTCTTTGTGTGGTCTGATGGCTGAGGGTAGGACTTCTAGCACTATGTTAAATAACAGTGGTGGTAGTGGACATCCCTGCCTTGGTCCTGACCATAGCGGAAAAGCTGTCAGGTTTTCCTAATTGAGATTAATGTTAGCAGTGGGTTTTTCACATTTGGCCTTTATTATGTTGAGGTATGTGTCCTCAATCACTACTTTGTTGAGAGTTTTTATCAAGAATGATGTTGTACTTTGTCAAATGCTTTTTCTGCATCTATTGAGAGGATCATATAATTCTTATCCTTTCTTTTATTAATGTGATTTATCATGCTAATTGACTTGTGAATTGAACCACTTGCAGCTCAGGAATAAATCACACTTGATCATGGGATTTTAATGTACTGTTGGATTTGATTTGCTAGAGTCTTTTAATGTACCACTGGATCTGATTTGCTAGTATCTTCGGAAATTTTACATCCATGTTCATCAGGGAAATTGGCCTGTAGTTCTCCTATTTAGTGTAGTCTTTGTCTGGTTTTGGATTCAGGACAATGCTGGCCTCAAAGAATGAGTTTGGAAGTTTTCTTTCCATTTCTATTTTTGGGACAGTTGGAGAAGAATAGGTACTAACTCTCCTTTAAATGCTTGGTAGAATTCCCCTGGGAAGCCATCTAACCCTGGACTTCTGTTTCTTGGGGAGATTTTTTTATTAATGATTCATTTTCTTGGCCAGTTAATGGTCTCTTCAAGGTTTCCATTTCTTCCTGTTTTGGTTTTTACTAGTTTTTATGTTTCTAGAAATTTATCAATTTCTTCCAGATTGCCAATTTGTTGGCATATAAGTTTTCATTATTTTTCTTATAATTATTTATATTTCCTTGGGGTTTGTTGTGATTTCTCCTCTCTCATCTGTACTTTTATTTATTTGGGTCCTTTCTCTTTCCTTTTGGTAAGTCTGGCTAGCCGTTTATCAATGTTATTAATTCTTTCAAGAACAAACTCCTTGTTTCATTGATCTGTTCTACTGTATTTTTTTCGTTTTATATTATTTATTTTTGCTATAATCTTTATTACTGACCTTCTTCTTCCAGATTTATGCTTCCTTTGTTGTTCTCTTCTAGCTTTGGTGTAAGGTTAGGTTGCTTATTTGATATATTCTTGTTTTTTCAAGTAGGCCTGTATTGCTCTGTTCTTCCTTCTTATGACCACTTTAGCTGCATCCCAAAGGTTTTGGACAGTCATGCTTATTTTCATTTTTTTCTATGTATTTTTTAAATTTCCTCTTCAATTTCCTGGTTGACCCATTCATTCTTTAGTAGGATGTTCTTTAAACTCCATGTATTTGTGATCTTTCCAAACTTTTTCTTGTGGTTAATTTCAAGTTGCATAGTTTCATGGTCTGAAAATATGTATATTACAATCTGAATCCTTTTGTACTTTTTGAGGCTTCATCTGTGACCTAATAATGTGATGTGTTCTAAAGAATGCCCCATGTGCCGAAAGAATTCTTCTGCATTTGGATGAAATACTCTAAATATAGCTATAAATTCCATCTGGTCTGTGTGTCATCCAAAACCATTATTTCTTTGTTGATTTTTTGCTCCGATATTCTGTTCAATGATGTAAGTAAGGTGTTAAAAGTCCCCTAATATTATTGTGTTGTTATCATTGAGTTCTTTTATGTTTGTTATTAATTGTTTTATATATTTGGGTGTCTCAAGTTCGGGCCATAAATATTTACAATTGTAAGATCTTGTAAGATAGATCCCTATATTATGAAATAGTGCCCTTTTTCATCTCCTGTTACAGTTTTTGTTTTAAAATCTAGTTAGTCTGATGTAAGTATGGCTACTCCAGCTTTCTTTTGATGTCCATTTGCATGATAAATGGTTCCCCATCCCCTCACATTCAATCTGCATGTGTCTTTAAGTCTAAAATGAGTCTGTTGTAGGTAGTATATAGATGGGCCTTGTTTTTTTAAATCCATTCTGAAACCTTATGTCTTTTGATTTGAGCATTTAGTCCATTTACATTCAGAGTAATTATTGATAGATATGAATTTAGTACCATTTTGTTACTTGTTTTGTCATTGTTTCTGGATATTTTCTTTGTTCCTTTGTAGTCTACATCACATTTGGTCTTTCTTTCCACTAAAAAAGTGCTATTTAATTTGTCTTGCAGGGCTGGTTTAGTGGTCACAAAGTCCTTTAATTTCTGTTTGTCTGGGAAACTCTTCATCTCTTCTATTCTGAATGACAGCCTTGATGGATGAGTATTCTTGGCTGCAGATTTTTCCCATTTGTCACATTGAATATCATGTCACTGCCTTCTAACCTGCCAAGTTTTTTGTGGAGAGATCTGCTGCTAATCCTATTGGTCTTCTCTTGCAAGTTATGGGCTTCTTTGGTCTTCTAGATTTTAGGATTTTTAATCTCTATATTTTGCAAATTTAACTATAGTATAGCTCGGTGTTTGCCTGCTCAGTTGATTTTGATGGGAGTTCTCTGTGTCTCTTGGATATAGATGTCTATTCCCTTTCCCAGATTAGGAGAAGTGTTCAGCTATAATTTCCTCAAATCAGCCTTCTGCTCCCTTTTCCCTCTCTTCTTCATCTAGGATTTCTGTGATTAAAAAAATAAAATGTTTTGCTTGATGGAGTCATTGGGTTTTTTTTGTGTGTGATCTAATATTTTCTTTCCCTCTTTGGTTCAGCTTCATTATTTTCCATATTTCTGTATTCTATATAATTTATTAGTTCCTCTGTTTCTTCCTTCCTTGTGGTCATTACATCCAGTCAGTTTCAAATCTCAACTATTGCATTTTTCATTTTGGCCTGATTAGATTTTAGCTCTTTTGTCTCTGTGGTAAGGGACCCCTTGTGTCTTCTATGCTTTTCTAAAGCCCAGAAGCTAGTATCTTTATGATTGTTGTTTTAAATTCTAGATCAGACATGCTATATCTGTGTGGACTAGATCCCTGGCTGTGACCTTTACTTGTTCTTTATTTTGGGATAAATTCCTTTGTCTTGACATTTCTTTCTAGGTCTCTGTCTTCTCCTTTGTGTTAGGAAAGCTTGTTATGTTTCCTGTTCCTGAGAGTAATGGCTTTATGAAGAAGAGGTCATATAATGTCTAGGGTCTGGCACTTCAGGAAGTATCTCTAGTGTGTGCTTTGTGTACTCTGCTTCTGTGTTTTGGCTTCTCTATGCCTCATGTAGTCCTCTGTAGAGTTTCTCTTTGCTGGCAGTGGGAAGTGTTTGAACCTTGGCCAAACTATGGGGAGTTTTAACTAGGTGTGCTCTGGGCTGCTTGCTGAAAGAGGCTTGATGCTATTTCCACTAAAACTAAAGCTCTGCAGAACTCTATGATCAGTAGATGTGGTGCAGAGTAGATGTGGTGCTTGTGAGGGTTCATGCTGGTTTTCTTGACACTTGAATATTTAAATGCAATACACTTCCTATTCATACTTAATAGAGCAATGATTTCCCCCTTTATTCATTCAATTGTATTAAAAATACTTAATATTATAGTTAGAAAGCTAATGCTTTATAGAAAATATGTTAAAAGTTATAAGGAAATCAGAGGGGCACCTGGCAGCTCAGTTGGTTAAGTGTCCAACTCTTGATTTCGGCTCAGATCACGATCTCATGCTTAAGATATCAAACCATAAGTTCAGTTCCATGTTGAGCGTGGAGCATGCTTAAGACTCTCTTTTTCCTCTCTCACTGCATCTCCCCTGCTCTTTCACTCTCTCTCTTTAAAAAAAAGAAAGGAAAAAAAGAGAAAAGAAAGATATAAGGGGCACCTGGGTGGCTCAGTCGATTGGGCGACTGACTTCGGCTCAGGTCATGATCTCACCGTTCGTGGGTTCGAGCCCCGCGTCGGGCTCTGTGCTGACTGCCAGCTCAGAGCCTGGAGCCTGTTTCAGATTCTGTATCTCCCTCTCTCTCTGACCCTCCCCTGCTCGTGCTGTCTCTCTCTCTCTCTCAGAAATAAATAAAACATTAAAAAAAAGTTTTAAAAGAAAAGAAAGATAGAAAATATATATCTGCCTTCAGTGAACATCTAATTACATGGAGAGGAGACTTACACCCATAAAAACAGTTACATATAAAGATTAATAATAAATTCTAAGTTGCGTGCCTAAGAATTGTGTATGATGAGAGATAAGGTTTCATGAACAAAGGACTTTAGATTATAATAAGCAGATTTTTATAAGAAAACTTAAGCCTTAAAGAAAGAAGTACTGGGAAGAATGCTTTCAAAGCAGAACACTTGTCCTCCTACTTAGTATAGTGGTACTTATCCTGTCACTTGTCAAAGGAGAACAGGACTAATGAGGACGTCAGGACTCTACACCACCAAGAATCTGTCATTGTTGTCAGTAAGACTTCATTTCCCAGAGGAGAATGACATATTCAAAAAGAATTATTAAAACCAAGGGCTAGCAAACTAGGAAATAAGAAAACATAAGCAATATAAAAAAGGCCACTTACAAAGTAGAATTTTCTGGATTGACTTGTACAGAAACGGTGAGAAATATAATTTTCAATAAGTAAAAGCAAAGAGAACTAATTTATTTTAATTTTGAAAACATGTTGAAATAATGAGGACCATTAAAAAATTTGTAACTCTCTTTAATAAAGGCCAACTATGATAATGTGAATCTTTTATAAACGGGATAATTTTTTTATCGTAACAAAACCTCATAGACAAGAAGTCATTAGTATGTAACCTATACATCTTAAAATTCTACCTCAAATTTTATCATTTAACATTGCTTAGGAAACAATGGGAACTTTTGAAAAAGTTACAGATTCAGTAATCTATGTAGATCAAATAAATGTAAATTATGTTAAAAATAATCATAGAATTTTAAAATTATATATGTTTTAAGTTTTTCAGTCCTAAGAATATTAATGAACTACAAATTCCATTATTCATATAACTATCTCTCTAATCAAGAGGCCTCAGAGTGCAAAGAGTCTTTCAACTGTCTATGTTCCAGGCACAGTGATTGGTTTTGAAGATGAAATTTTTTTTTAAAGTGATAGTAAACGGTTTTTCTGAATTTAGAATACAGAGGATTACACTGTCAATTTGCCTTAATAGTATTCTGCTCCTCTGAACCAAAGGCAAACACCCTTTGAAAAATATAGTATCCTTCTGGTTCAAAATCTATTACAAGACACTTATTTCTAGTCAAAAATGGAGTAACAGGGATCTTCCAAACCAAATCAACTTAAAATCTGAACACAGGGGCACCTGGGTGGCTCAGTCAGTTAAGCATCCGACTTCGGCTCAGGTCATGATCTCACGGTTCGTGGGTTTGAGCCCCCAATCAGGCTCTGTGCTGACAGCTAGCTCAGAGCCTGGGCCTATTTCAGATTCTGTATCTCCCCCTCTCTCTGAACCTCCCCTGCTCACTCTGTCGCTCTCTCAGAAATAAATAAAACAAGAAAAATAATTTAAAAATAAAAAAATAAAAATCTGAACAGAATGTGTACAACCATGCTTTCCATGACATTGACAATAAGCATAAAAGGACATGGGACACCTGAGTGGCTCAGTGGGTTAAGTGTCCGACTCTTGATTTCAGCTCAAGTAATGAATGATCTCAGAGTTGTGAAACTGAACCTCATATATTGGGTGTGGAATCTGCTTAAAATTCTCTTTCTCTCCCTCTCTATCTATTCATCTCCCAGCTCATGCTCTCTCCCTTTCTCTCTAATAAACAAACAAACAAAATAACAAACAAACAAACAAAATAACAAACAAACAAACAAATAGACAGTGATGCCAGACAGACAGGAAAGAAAGAGCCCTATGAATGCCCCAGCTTACTAACTAGAGACATTCTCTAGGCAATGACATTAAGATGGAAAACTCAATTGGAGTCCAGTCTTCTCCCTGAGTTGAGGAGATAAATCTGACAAAAGATATGCAAAACATCTCATTAGCAAACTATAAAACACTGCTGACAGAAATAAATTTAGAGACATGCCTTTGTTATGATTGAGAACACTGAATATCAATAACAATTTTCCCCAATCAATCTATAAATTCAATGCAACTTTAACGAAAATCAATGCTTTTTTTCAAAATTTATACTCATTCTAAATGGAAAAGACAGAATAGCAAAAACAAACAAATACAATTTAAATAGGAAAAATAAAGAACTTATCCTGTTTAATGTTCAAACTTATTATTAAGCCACAATAATTAAGACAGCATGGTGTTGGCATAAAATGCTCGGCAAAAAATAATGGAACAGAATAACAACTCCAGAAATAGACCTACACATATATGTTCAAGTAATTTTCAAAACAGATACAGATAATTCAATGGAGAAAAGATAGTATTTTCTACAAATGATACTGGAAAATGGATATTTATATGCAAAAAATAAATTTCAATGGATACTTTACAACATCCATAAAAATTAAATAAAAATGTGTTCTATAGAAGGAATGTATCCTTAGAAGAAGAATAAACTTTTTAGTGTTGGGTTTATGAGATTTTTATTATTCAAATTTGTAAATAACAAAGAGCTGCTTTTTAAAGGAAACTATCACAGGGGCACCTGGGTGACTCAACTGGTGAGATTGTGAGTTCAAGCCCTGCATTGGGGTCAGTGCTGGGTATGAAGCCTACTTTAAAAAAAAAAAAAGATGCTAATAAAAATAATAATAATGTCAAAAAACAAAAGAAAATTTTGTAATGTATTTTAAATCAAAGTATAAAAGCTAAACCTAGAAAATATCTAGAAGGACAAATAGAGAAAACTTTGTTATCTTGAACTGGACAAATATTTCTTTTGTTTGTTTGTTTGTTTTTTAACGTTTATTTATTATTGAGAGATTGAGAGAGACAAAGCATGAGAAGGGCAGAGAGAGGGTGACACAGAATTCAAAGCAGCCTCCAGGCTCTCAGCTGTCAGCACAGAGCCCGACTAGGGCTGGGACTCACAAACTGTGAAATCATGACCTGAGCCAAAGTCGGATGCTTAACTGACTGAGCCACCCAGGTGATCTGAATTGGACAAATATTTCTTAAATACTACAACAAAAGCATAATCCACTAAAAATTGATAAGTTGGTAAATTGGCAAATGAATACATTTTTATAAAAATTTAAAGTGTTGAAATCTTCACCTTAAAATGATGAAACGATAAAAATCACCGAGTGGGAAAAATACATGAAAGCCACCTATCTGATGAAGGGTTTCTCCTCATAATCATTAAAAAATAAATAACCTAATAGTGAAAAGGGAATATGATTTCAAAGGACACTTTAATAAATAATAGATATGTATGGCAAATAGGTACATCAAAAAATGCTCATATCATTAGTCTTTAAGGAAATGAAAAATCAAACAAACAAAAAAGAACAATGGAATACCTTGTATGCCAATTTGAATATCTAAAATTTTAAATATTATACAAATGTTATGATCCACTGTAATTGTCATACACTGATGTTAGGAATGTGAACTAGAACAACTCCTTTAGGGAAAAAAATTGTACTTGCTTACCAAATGACAAAGCCATTTCATTCTAAGGTATTCCCTTGAGAATGAAGTATACGTTCCATACATAGATTTATTTATAAATGTTCACATAGAAGTTCTATATGCAATACCTCAAAACTCTAAACTACCCAATGTTCTCTGACTGGTGAATGCATAAACCAATTGCAGTACTGCCAGAGAGTGGAATAATACTCGGCAAAAATAAAAAGTGAAATACTGATACATACCACAATATCGATGAAACAATAAAAAATTATGCGAAAAGAAAGAAGGTAGGAAAAAGTGCAAATTATATTATTTAATTTTCATTAAGTTCTATAAAATGCAAATAAATATATACTGATGTAAGATAGACCGGTAGGAAGCTGGAACTGAGTCAAGATGGGGAACAGGGAAGGTGAGGAGAGAATACAAATAGGCAGGATGAAAATTTTGTGGGTAATGAATATGTTGTTTTTCTTGATTGAGGTGATAATTTCATGAGTATATGCATATGCCAAATCTTACAAAATTGTACATTTTAAATATGTTCAATTTATTGTATGTCAATTGTATCTCAAAATTTCGTGATTTAGCAGCATTTTCTCAAGACACACACTTGAAAATAATAATAGAAAACTCCCAGCTAGTGTTCCCTAAAATATTGTGAAAAGTAATGCCCAATGCTGAGAAACTGAGAATCCCTGGCTTCCCCTAAAAGTAAACTAAGAAATAAAGAGGCCAAGGAAGTGAACATGAAAGGAGATATATTATGTGTGGTCAAAGGCTTATAAGATTATGGTTCATGGGAAGGAGGGACAGAACTTTTTATTCACTGATATCAGAAATGCACTGGTGAACAGAGTACTAGTATTCCTAAGAAGTTTCCTGGTAACTCTTCTCTGAAAGCCAGGGCTGATGGCAAAATAAGCAGTCACGGAGCCAGGTTTGTTTGTAACAATGAGCATAATAATGTCCCAAAGTAATAGCGGCCAGATGGTGACACTTAACCTCCAGAAGCCAAAAGTCCACAATTATTTTAATGGCCAGCAAGCTCAAATGGTCAATCAAAAAGGCTTTTCCCACAGGAGGTAATAGATATGGTTGATAAGGCATTATCCTTATAGGTAAACAGATGGGCAGCTAGTAAAGATCTGTTTAACATCTACAACCAAAATACATAAGATTTCAGAAGCAGAATTCTGAGGATGGTCATTCCAATTCATAATCCTTTACTCAGTTTCCAGGGCTGAGCCAATTTTCTGATCTGAAACCCATTGGCTTAAACAGTAGTGGGATAGTAAATACACACTATAATGATTCTACTAACCATTTTCCAAACAGGCATAAGACCATTTACTTGGGGCCTGTACAAGTGGAAAATTTTAATACTCAGATATATCAACAAGTACTGTTGCAGGATCAGAGTAAGCTCCATCCCAGACCCCAAGTCACTCTCCACAGTTTTATCAGAACCTCTCTCTTAGCTCACACCTATAGGTGATCTAAGGGTTCCTTTATGACAATGTGAAGGGAGACAAATTGTCAAAAAATGTTTGAAACTGCATTGTGATCTGAGGCTTTTTCTAGAGTCTCTAGAGTCTTCTTTCCTCTCTCATTCACATTTTTTAGATCTACATTGTGGTATAAGGTTTTTCACACTTTCTTCGGTTCTCTTCTCTTTTTCCTCAACATGTGTTTTTCCCAATACATCTTCTGCATATCTAATCCCACTAAGCATTTTCTTTTCAGAGAATCTCACACAGAGATACAGGAGTTCAGGGTAGGAAGAAGAGAGTGTTTTAGGGTGGTAAGAATAATCTACCTATCAATCATCTATCTATCTATCTATCTATCTATCATCTACTTATCTACCTATCTAATCATCATCATCATCAATCTATGCAGAGACAATAAACATACTGTGTTTAGGAACAGTGCAAACTGTTCAAACTAAGGGAAGTTCTATATTTTTAATGGAAAATAAAGTTTAGCACAATGTGTGATACTTGCTATTTTTAACTAATTAAATATAAATTTTAGCATAATTACATTTTGAAGACCTTTTAAAGCTTAGAAAATTTACACAACTAGAGATATACATTCATCTCAGTACCTGTACAACTGAGTTTTAGCTGGGCACATAGCCAAAGAAATAAAGACAACATCTCTCTTGAGCAATGTAAGGCAAACTTTGTAACCTCAGGCCAATGAGTTATAATTACAAAGAAGTGTGCAGCTTTTAGGTCATAGCCCGTCTCCTTCCCTGTGTTGGAAGGTGTTAAGCTTTCTTAGATGATGGAGACAAGGAATACTCCTCTGATAGACAAGAAAATAGGAGTAGTTAGGTCTCTGACATGAGACAGCTGCCATTTCAGACTTGGAATGTAAAAATCAGATTTACAAGAGAAACAGATGAACTTCTACCTTGTTTGAGGTACTGTTGTTTTGTCTCTTTATTCCATTGGCCAAAAATTAAGTGTTAACTAATATAAAGAATATAGATATGTTAATTATACTTGATTAAGAAAGAATAGTAGAAGAAAGTAGAAGAAAGAAAGAAAGAAGAAAGAAAAAGTAGAAGAAAGAAAAGTAGAAGACAACGTAGCAAGATAATATAGATTTTAAGTAAGAAAGGAGACCTGAGAAACTGTTTAGGAACTCTGTGTGTGTGTGTGTGTGTGTGTGTGTGTGTGTGTGTAAGGAGGCAGTATAAATGAATTAGAAGGATATGAAATATGAAATTCTGAGGAAATAATTACATGATTTTAATAATGTATTTCATAAGCAATCTAAGCATGTAGAAGAAAAATATATTTTTTAAATTTCTTAAATAAGAGGTTAGAAAAAAAAAGTATAAGAATATTTATAGACTTAGTTTAAGATTTTATCTTGCATTGAAAAACCTGATTCATTATTATTTTTTGGACTCTCTCACTCTTCTTCTTTTGTTTTAATTAAGTTCTATAATGTATTTGGACTGCATTAGTTTTTCCAGTGTGTCCTTTTTGTTCCACAGTCTCATTCAGATTATCACATTACATTCAGTTGTCATGTATCCTTAGCTTCCTTTGGTTTGTGAGTTTTTCAGGTATTCCTTATTTTTGATGGCCTTGACAGTTTTGAGTACTCTTCAGGTATTTTGTAAAATGTTCTTTGATTTGGATTTGTCTAATGTTTTCTTCATAGTTAGGTGGGGTTACAGATTAAGAGAAGAGCCATTCTCATTATATCATATCAACAGGACTTATCATTGATGATCACCTTGATCACCTGGGTAATGTAGCATTTTCCAGATTTCTTCACTGTAAGGTTATTCCCTACCCCCTTTCCATATTGTATTCTTTGGAAACAAGTCAGTAAGTACGGTCCACACTCAAGGGTGAGGGAAAGTTAAGCTCGAATTCCTTAAGAATGAAATAGCTATCTAAATTATTTGGAATTCTCTTCAACGAGAGATTTGCCTCTTCTCCATGTATTTATTTGATCATTTATTTATGTCAGTATGGACTCATAGATTTTATTCTATATTTGAGGTTACAATCTAATATTACTTTATTATATTGTTGTTCCAATTTCTCCAACTTTGGCAATTTAGAACTCTCAGTTTGACCCTTGGGTCCTTTTGACATGACTTCATTTGTTTGTTTTGAATATTTCCTTACTCTGTGGAACTATGAGATATTCCAGACTTATCTTGTATATTTCCTACCCCAGATCTAGAATCAGCTATTTTCCAAAGAGTTCTGTTTTCTTATGTTGGAGAATGTATTAGAAACCAATATCTGGATATTAGGTATCTTCATTATGACTGGGATACAACTCTTTCTAGGTGCTCTCAGTGGAAACAACAAGGAAGTATATGTACATATACTAAACTATATATGCACCCAAACCTTTAAGTAATTTCTGCATCTATGCATCTGTATCTATATTAAGCTAACCATGAGTTAATACTGATGTCTTCGCTCTAATCCAGTTCTACATGACTAATTCTAGTCTTCCACTTTTACTTACCTATAGCCTTCTACTCCAACTATTAGACCTCTGGCTCCAACCATGTGCTAGGCATTCATTTATTCAACTAGACCATACACGTGCAACAGTTTTAGAATAATTCACATCTTCAAGAGAAACAGCTCCTCAGTACCAACCAGAATACAGTGCTCATGTACAACCATTAAAGATCTTACAATTGGCAGTCAAAACATAGGTTTTCAAAGTTATTTGATTCACATTTTTCCCACTACAGTAAGTTTATTTTAGATAGATAGATAGATAGACAGATAGATAATATTGTTAAATCATTTTGTCACAATTTGTTTTTGTAGGATTCCCTAAAATCTAGTTGATTACTTTTTTACTTGCATACGCTAAGGCTCACCATACGTATTAGTTCCATGACCATAAAGTATCCCATATGCTTCCTCTCATCAAATATTCTTCTTCCTAAATCTCTGAAAATGAGTGATCTGTTTTCTGCACTTTCAGAATGTTGTATGAATGGAATCATAGAATATGTAACTTTTCAGTCTGGCTATTTTCACTTAGCAAAATGCATCCAAGATTCACTATGTTGTTACATAAATTATTAGCTCATTCACCTTTCTTGCCAAATAGTATTTCATTGTATGGATGTATCACACTTTGTTCATTCATATATTAAAGAGGGTAAATTTCCAGTTTGGGAAAATAATGAAATACTATAAACTTTCATATGCAGGTTTGGACATTAGTATTTAAAGCAGTTGAGTACTTGATCAATCATATGGTAAGTTTATATTCAACTCTAAAAAAATGCCAGACTAATTTCTCCTCTATCATTTTGCTTTCATCACCAATAAATAAGAGTACCTGCTCCTCTACATTCTTACCAGCATTTGGTATTGTCAGGTTCTTCTGGATGTTAGCCATTGTAATAATGTGTATTGGTACATTATTGTTGCTTTAATTTACATTTATCTAGTGACAAATGATGTAAAGCTCTTTTTCTTAGTTTATTATTTTTGAGTTTTAAGAATCCTTTATATAATCTACATGTGAGTCTTTTATCAGATATGTGATTTGCAAATATTTTCTCTAGCCTATGAATTGTAATTTTATTTTCTTAAAGACTTTCACAGAGCATTTTTAATCTTGATAAATCCAGTGTATCTATTTTTTTAATTTCATGAATTTATCTTTTTGTGTTATATATATTTATTGAGAAGCTCAAGGTCATATAGATTATCTTCTATATTTGATCCTAGAAATTTTATAGTTTTATGTTGTACATTTTAGGTCTATGATACATTTTTTGCTAATTTTTGTGAAAGATGTAAGGAAATCTTAGTCCATTTGGGTTGCTATAACAAAATAACATAGACTTGGTGACTTATAAACAAAGCATTTATTTCCCACAGTTTTGGAAGCTGGAAAGTCCACTATCAAGGCACCAGCATGGGCCCTTTCTGGTGAGAGCCATTTTCTTGGTTCATAGACAGTACCTTCACTCAGTGTCCTCACGTGATGGAAGGGTTTGAGGGATCTCCCCAGGGCATCTTTTATAAGGGCAGAGTCTCTGTCCTCATGACCTAATCAACTCCCAAAACCTCTACCTCATAATACCATTATATTGGGCAATGGGATTTCAACATATGAATTTTGGAGGGACACCAATACTCAATCTAAGGCATATGGTATGTGTCTAGATTCACGGATGTCCAGTTGTCCCAACATCATTTCTTGAAAAGACTATCATTTCTCAATTGATTTGCCTTTGTGTTTTTGTCAAATATTACTTGATTATATTTGCTTGAGGCTATTTCTTGGCTCTGTATTCTGTTCCGATGAACCATATCTATGCTTTTGTCAATCTGTCTTGATTGTATGTATGTATGTGTATATGTGTGTGTTAAGAACACTTAGCATGAGATCTATGCTCTTAAAATTTTAAGTGTACAACACCATAGTCTTAACTATAGGAATTATTTTTCATATCTTGATTATTATAGTTTTATAGTATGAATTGAAATCAGTTAGTATCAGTCCTTTGATTTTACTGTATTTTTTTTTCAGTCTAGTGTTTATTATTGGGGTTTTCGTCTTTCCACATAAATTTTAGGATCAGTTTGTCTACATACACAAAATAACCTGCTTTGATTTTTGATTAGGATTATGGTAAATCTAAAGATTAAATTGGGAATAATCAACATCTTGACCATATTGAGTCTTTTGATCCATAAACATAAATATCTCTCCATTTATTTAAATCTTCTCTAATTTCTTCCATAAATGTCACATGAACTTCCACAAACAGATCCTGCACATATTTAGTTTGGTTACTGTTGTAAATATTATTTTCTTCATGTCAAATTCTATCTGTTCATTACTGACAAATAAGTAAATAATTTACTTTTGTCAATTTCTTCATGTGAGTCTTGCTCAAAAATGTACATTTGAAGCTTTTTAAAATAATAACTCCATATTGGAAGTAGCTTACTGACCATGAACGATATAATGGGGACAAAAGGTGAGAAAAAAACTTTATCCCTTAGTGATATAAAGAAATAAACTTGGGCCAATTTTTGAAAGTATTATTCTGAGTGAAGTATTACACAATGAAGTTTACATTGTGTGGTTTTGCTTATAGAGAATCTTCAAAAGGTAAATTAATCTATTTTTAATCATAAGAGTAACTGCTTTTTACTAGGAGCATGAGAGTTATGAAAGAGAGTTGGATAATGCAGGTGTATGTATTTATCAAAGCTTATCAAATAGTAGAATTAGGATTCTCCCTCTTGAAAACAAAATCAAAAACAGAACAAACTCTAAATAATAATTTGTGTGGTGAGATGTTAGGGGTGAAGTATACTGATGTATACTTCTAACATAAATTAAAGTAAAAAATAAATGAGATGGATTTATGGACACATAAAGGATGTATAGATGTATGGATGCATAAGGAACAAAATATAGCAAAATATTTATTGTAGATGTTAGGTCATGGGTATATGTGTATTTTGTGCTGTTATGAACTGAAATGTGTCCCCCAAAATACATAGATTGAAGCCCAAATCACCAGTGTGATGGTATTTGGAGATAAGCCCTTTAAAGAGGTAACTAATTTAAGTGAGGTTACATATGCAAAGCTCTAGAAAAAGAGGTAGGAGGGATACCTATGCACAGAGAAAAGACCATAAGAGGAGACAGTGAGAAGGCTGCCATTTATAAGCCAAGGAGAGAAGCTTCAGAAGAAAGCAAATCTTCCAATACTTCAATCTTGGATTTCCAGCCTCCAGAACAAGGAAAATAAATTTCTATTGTTTAAGTCACCCACTCTCTGGTATTTTATTATGCAGCAACATATTCAGTTCTTTCAGCTTTTCTATATGCTGGAAATTTTTCGTTATAAAGCTTTTGGACAAAATAGGAAAAATTCCAGAAAAAACACAGCTTTTTCCATATCACTATTGACAGAGTTTGTTGTTTTCCACTAATTTCATTATAGAATTTTTCTATTTGAACTTTCATTCACAAAGTATGAAATAGAAATATGATCTTGGTCTGCATTTTTTTTTTCAGAGAAAAAGAAGACAATTAGAAAGAGCTTTTGAATGCTTATGATTCATCAATATTGTACAAATTTTCATATTGGCAATATAAAAATCTCGGCCTAGATAGTATTTAAAGCAATACAACTTCATCTTTATAACAGTCTCAATTATTTTGAAACAAAGCCTCAAAACAGATGGATATCTAGGAATGTATCCAAAAACAAACTCAGAATATTTCTGTGCATGATCCAGTAAAGTCCATGAGAGACTAGCAATGGACTCTATTATTTTTGCTAATAAGAATTCTAGCAGGGCATTGGTATTACACTATTTTTAATTATAAGACATTTTAAAAGCAGTTTTAGACTTGAAAAAGGAGCAGAAAGCACAAAGTGTGCATTTACCCATATCTCTAGTCTTCCCAAGTAGACAGTTTCCCCTATTATAGACATCTAGTTGTTAGTGTTGGTACATTTGTTATACTAGATAAGATAATATTGATACATTATTATGAACTAAAGTCCATAGTTTATGTTAGGCCCCACTCCTAGTGTTGTACTTTTTAGAGATTTTGGAAAATGTATGATGGTATGTATCCACCATCACAGTACCATACAGAAGAGTTTCACTGTCCCCTGTACTCCACATATTCATTTTTTCCTTATCCTTAAAACCCTGTCAATCATTGATCTTTTCTACTGTCTCCAA
Source organism: Crocuta crocuta (assembly GCF_008692635.1). Taxonomy (NCBI): domain Eukaryota; kingdom Metazoa; phylum Chordata; class Mammalia; order Carnivora; family Hyaenidae; genus Crocuta; species Crocuta crocuta. The sequence goes on along the minus strand of NW_027532175.1, from coordinate 64,740 downwards.
AGTTGTGCCTTTTCCAGAATGTCAAATAGTTAGAATCACACAGTATGTAGCCTTGTGAAATTGGCTTCTTTCACTTAGAAATCTGCATTTCGATTTTGCCACATCTTTGGGGGATCTTATTGTTCATTTCTTTGTTACCACTGAAAAATATTTTATTGTATAGATGTAACACAGATTGTTTATCTATTACCCATTGAAAGAAATCTTGACTGTTTCCAAATTTTAGCACTTATGAATAAAGCTGCTGTAAACATGTGTACAAGTTTTGTGCAGGCATAAGTTTTCAAATTCTATGGGTGGATACCAAGAAGCATGATTTCATATGGTAAACGTATGCCTTTTGGGTAAAAGGCCAAAGAGCATGGCAAAGTGCCTATACCATTTTGCATTCCCATCAGCATTCTAGTTGCTGTACATTCTCACCAGCGTTGGATGTCAGTGTTTTGGATTTCAGTTATAATATTAGATGTGTAGTGGTATCTAATTGTTGTTTTAATTTGTGAATCCCTTAATGATATATGATGTTGAGCATTTTATTATATGTTTACTTACCATCTATAGATCTTTGTTGATATATATGCTTATATATTTTTCCTATTTTAATTCATTTATCTTTTATTATTGAGCTTTAAGTGTTCTTTGTATAGTTTGGATACCAGTCTTTATCAGATATGTGTTTTGTAAAGAGTCTCTACTAATCTGTATTTTGCCTTTTCATTCTTCTAAGTATCTTTCATAGAACATTAACTTTTAAAAACTTTAAATAAGATCCAACTTATCAATTATTTCCTTTATGAATTGTGCTCTTGGTGTTGTATCTAAAAACTCACTGCCAAGCCAATGCCACCTATATTTTTTCCTGTTATCTTCTAGAAGCTTTATAGTTTTCCATTTTACACTTAGATCTAGGAAAGATCTTGAGTTAACTTTTATAAAATATATAATATCTCCATCTATAGGTAAGATCTGTGTCTAGATTTTTTGGTGTTTTGTTTGCTTTGCATAGGAATGTCCATTTGTTCTAGCACCATTTGTTGAAAAGACTGTTGTTTCTACATTAGATTGCCTTTACTCCCTTCTCAAAGATTAGTTTATTATAATTATGTGCATCTATATCTGGGATTTCTATTCTTTTCCATTGATCAATTTGTCTCTTCTTATGTGAACATCATATTGCCTTAATTACTATTCATTTATACTAAAAATGGACATCAGTTAGCATCAGTCCTTTAATTTTGTTCTTCAATACTGTGTTGGCTATTTTGTGTATTTTGCCTTTTCACACAAATTTGAGAATTCATTTGTTGATAACCACAAAATAACTTACTGAGATTTTTGTCTGGGATTGTATTTAACATACAGATCAGGTTGATAAAAACTATTGTTAATTTTTTTAAACAGTAATAAGCCTTCCTATCCATGAATATGAAATGTATTACCAATTATTTAGATTTTCTTTGATTTCTTTCATCATAGATTTTGTTCTTTTCCTCATACATATCATATACATATTTTGTAAGGTGTATTCCTAAGTTTTATAAGGTTTTTTAGGTGTTAATGTAAATGATGTTTTTAAATTAAAATTTCGTTTGTTCACTGTTGGATATAAGAGAGCAATGGTTTTTATATATTAGCCTGCCACTTTGCTATAATTGTTTATTAATTTTAGGAGATTATTCTTTAATTAATTTTGATTGGGATTTTCTACAGAGACAATCATACTGTCCGTGAATAAAGACAGGTTTATTCTTTGGAGAATTGCCTATTTATATCTTCTGCCCATTTTTAAGTCTAATTATTCGATATGCATTGTTGTTGCATTGTATAAATTCTTCATATTTTTTGTATATTCTTTATTAAATATATTATTTTCAAATATCTTCTTTTATTCAGTAGGTTGCCTTTTCATTTTGTTGATGATTTCCCTTACTAAGCAAAATCGTTTTATTTTGGTGTGGTCCTAATAGTTTATTTTTGCTTTTGCTTCCCATGGCTGAGCTATTGTGTGTTTTTTTTAAATTTGTCTTAATGTTTATTTATTTTTGAGAAAGAGAGAGACAGACAGAGCAAGAGTGGGGGAGGGGCAGAGAAAGAGGAAAACACAGAATCCGAGGCGGGCTCCAGGATCTGAGCTGTCAGTAAAGAGCCCAACACGGGGCTCAAACCCATGAAATATGAGATCATTTCTGGAGCCAAAGTTGGATGCTTAACCAACTGAGCCACCCAGGCACCCTGCCTGAACTATTCTTAATACTATTAAGACTAATTTGATGAGTAAGACATCTTCAAACAGCTGAAACAGTGTAGAATATAGACGCTAATTCTTTCAAATGTAACTTGAATACATTACAGGAAAACAGAAAATAATTATAACAGAATAAATAAATATCTAGGATAAAACTTTCATGTAATTTTTTAATTAGACATCATTTAAGAATATAGTTATGATTTATTTAATCAAATAATATCATGAAGTAATTAGTCTAATTAGAGTCACTCCTAATCTTATTTTATCCTTTTAAATATTTATATTTTAAACTTTCTATCAACATAAAGGCAAAATAATTAGCTAACCAGTGGACTAATTGGCTTTTATGGATTTGTCATTTCCTTTTTATCAAATATATGAAAAATGTGGATCAGGATTCATCTCATTAGGAGGTTCATTTACAATAAAAGTTTACTTTTAACTTTAATAATTATTTATCAAACTTTTTAAAACATTTAGTTTGTTCAAGTGTATATTTATTATAATTGTAATATTATCTAAATCCTGAAAAGAGATGTAATGCTTTATACCTATTGTCAAAGGAAATAAACTTATGCCCAAATGCAACATCTACACACATTAATATATCCATATATACATTAATTTATAGACATATAAGTCCTATATAAGAACCGTAGAATGATCAATTAAAGGCTTCCAATTACACAAAAATACAAATTATGTTCTTAGTATTAGATACATAGGGTTAAAATACTTATTATACTAATATTTTAACTCATTTTTATTATGTCAAGTGATCCATGCAGATAAATTGATTGAAAATTATTTAAATATAAGGATATAAGTCTGTAGAGTGAGAGGAATGAAAATAAAGTTATGAGGTGAAAGAAAAATGTAAATTCTGAATGTTAATAATAAACTGTCAGTTCTTTTTTAATCTGAGTGTTGGTAAATACCAACTCAGTCAAGTATTTAGATTCCATTGGTTATTTCAAAAAGTGATGCAATTGGTTTACTCCTAAATGTGAATATTGTCAATATGCCCCATGCTAACTATTTAAACTTGTAATGAGAAAATTTATATGAAAACTTAAAAATATGTGAGAGGGAATATAGATTTCAAAATTACTTCAAACAGAGTGTGAGTAAAACTTATTGCAATCTTTAAGTGAGCTCTGAGCATATGCATTTGTTCCCATTCAGCATTTTATCTATATAACTCCACAGAAAATGCTAACTTCCAGGGACAGCTGTTTCACAACTTTCCTGAGGAAATTATTTTCAATGTATTAAATACATGTCAGCAAATTATCTCCCATATCTAATGACTCGTGTTAGAATTTAAATCAAGTTCTTCTATTTCTAGATAAGATATTTAACTACTATCAAAATTTTTCTGTTACATAACCCAACATACACATACAGAATTTATTCCTTGAACTTACTTTTTCAACTCTTTACTTCATTTATCTAGTTAAACTCTTCAAGCATCACTAAGAAATCTATGTAGCAAAATTGAAATTCCATTACTTTCTACTTGAAAGCAGTGTATAGGATTTTGAGCATTACAAATATTGTCAGATAAAGCTTAAATGAGGTTTTAAAACCAGATTACTTTTTGTAGGTGAAATCCTGAACCTCTTTGAAATGGAGCTCACTAACATCTCTACCCACATGAAAGTGTATTTAATTCACAAAGGAAAAGAGTGGATTTATTAATTAAAATCATTTATAAACTCCCTATTAACAGTCAATTTACAGAAGAAAGGAAGCATTTTCAGGAATACAGAATGAACTATATGAACACAAAGCAGTGAGGACCTTCTAACACATTAGCAAAGTGCAGTTAGGTATCGTAATTGGCAGAGATCAAATAATAATTGAAAAACCAAAGAACAGATATATTAAAAACATAGACAAGTTAACAACTTTTGAAAATAATTTCTTAGTGAACCTAAGGGTTAAAATAATAAGTAACATTTTTAAACTAAATGTATGTGTATTTTAGTGTATAAAGAAATTCAAAGATTCTGGAATAGTTTAGCCTGGCAGCATAACAGCACACCAAATAAACTCTGCCCCTTACTATAAGACTTTCTTCTCCAAAGTATTTGCTTAGGAAGGAAGAAGCATTCAATATATGAACTGATTTTTCAGCATGTGAGATAATAATTTCACCTGGCCTGGATTCCCAAATATGATCAACAAGCATGCCCAAATCATTTTTATTAACTTCTGTAATTACCTGGTATTGTAACGTCAAAGACTCCCTGATAGGAAGCAGAATAACACTCTCTTAGAAACTAAAATGCATTATTGGTAAAACTGAACTCTTGATAAAGAAAAATTAGCATGTTTTGCCATTAGAAACATATTGAAATTGAGCTCTAGTCTTACATATCATCTAGTGTTCACTACTGCAGCATAACAAATCAAAAACTGAATGGCTTAAAACAAAAGTTATTTCTTTGTTGTTTCTGATGGTTCTGGCTGTTACCTGAGTTCAGCTAGTTCATGGCTGACTTAGAGTTTCACCTATAGTAGGTGGTGATGCTGGTGTCACTACCAAGGTTTCCTCCTTTATGTCTGGTGGTTGATACTCACTGTCAGTTGACTTTTTCTGTGGTCATCAGCTAGAACACCTACATGCAACCACTTCATGTAGTTGCTTGACTTCCTTATAGCATGGACAATGTATGTGCACCAAAAGAGCCAGAAAGAAACTGTATAATGTACCTTCCACCATAGTTATAAATCCACCTAGATTCCAGTGCAATGAACAGAGATCCTAACCCGTTGCTGGGAAGAGTGTCAAAGAATTCAAAGGCTATTATAAATCAGTCGTGGTTAACATGCTGGCAATAAATTATTCTCATTCCTCTCACATAAAAAAATTAGGAATATGGATGATATAAAACTTAATTGTAATCGTATCTAATGTAAAAATCAATGCGTGTATTTGACGATCCTTCCTTCCAAAGCAAGCATTTTGGCCTTCTCTCAGTAAGGGGAAACATTTAGTCAATTAAATTCCTATAATGCTGTCAGACTGAATTATCCCATAAAACTCAAAATATATTTCAACTTCAGATGTTTTTCTAAGACTGCTCAAAAACCTCATCAGACAGAATTTGATGTCCAAAATCTTGCCATCTAAGTCAAATCCAAGTTGAGCTGAGCCTTTCAGTTTGAGTTTCTTTGGAAACAGCCTCTTGGAAGACTTCTCTCAATTTGAAGGCTGATGAACTAAAAAAAAAAAAAAAAAAAAAAAAACAAACTTTTTTCTCTACT
>NW_027532175.1:0-59143 GCF_008692635.1 Crocuta crocuta | reverse complement strand
TGAAAAAAAAAAAAAAAAAAAAAAAAAAAAAGACAACTTATTTACCTACTTAAACCCAATACACAAGTGTAAAGGCATTATAGCAGTAAACACTGCTGTTCAGAAAGGGAGAACTAAAATGCAGGAACAGTCACTGGTGTTCAGCCATTCTAAAGTCTCTCTGAGCACATGTTGCTAGGTTTTAGTGTAAGGCCTATTATTACTCCCCAGAAATGATTCTCCATGGGTCTTATCTCCATTCTCTGAGCTTTGGATGCAAACTTCTGAGTCACTGTCTTTTCCCAGTAGGAAAACAAAGATTATAACTGAGTATTCTCAGCCTATTCTCCATCCAAAAATGTTGTGGGTCCAGAAAATTATTTTTAATTTGTGTTGTCTCTTTTGCTTCTTGTTTAAGTTGGCTTCTTGTTTAAGTCTTGTTTAAGTTGTTTAAGTCCTTCCAAGAGAAACAATATCCTAACAGTTTTTTGAGTATTCTATAAATCATATTGGAGTTCACTCCTTTAGACAAAATATACAACTGTAAATAATTACCACATCGGCCCTTCTTTACACTGAGCTCCCAGCTGCTAGAGCAGCAACCAGTCCTGTTATAGGACACCACTTGGGATTTTTAGAAGCCCTGTTGTTACTAAAACAGATTTGGAAGACATGTCCTTAAGACTCCAAAAGGTTTATCTTTTCAACAGTTTCAATGAGGCACCCATTCATATTTCTTTGAGGTCTTCCTAAAGAACCACATAGCCTTTCCCTGGATGTGATCTTAGCAAGCAAGCCTTTTTTTCCCTACTTGGAGAAGTTTTGCCATCTGGGACGGAATGAGAATTTTATTTTCAATTTAAAGTGTCTTATCTCTTTTACAGATTTTTTTTCAATTTTACTATACAGTTTATTTTTTTCTTCCCTCTCATCTCTCCCATTTTAGTACAGTTGAGTAGCAAAACCCTTGTGGTATGTTCAAAACTCTGCTTGGAAATCAACTGAGTTAAGCTCTTAAGTTCTTTAGGTATATTTCCTATTTCCATGTTATCCTACATGACACTGTCCCCAGACTGTCCACCAAATGAGGTTTAGTTTCTTCTAGCTTTATAAAACAATTAACCACTTCTCTTTAAGCCCTTCATGCGCTCCTGATGCCATTGAGACATCTTAGCCTCTCATTGACCTTTAAGCTTTCTCTAAAACACTAAACACCTTTCCCACTATTATCTTCTTCCAAAGCCAATGAATCATGTTGCAATTTTTTGTTATGGCACATTCAAGAACAAAAATTAGTTTAATTACTCTTCTGTACAACAAATCACTTCCAAAAAACAGTGACTAAAAGACAGTAACCATTTTTTAATAATCTTATGTATTGACTGGGTTTGACTAGGTGATTATCACACAAGTTTTCACATGCTTTTTACAGTAAAATGGAGGTTGGGTTGTCATCACCAGAAAAGTCTACTTCCTTCATGTACCTTGCAGTTGATGCTGGCTATCATCTGGAACCTCATCTGGTGATTTTGGCAGAAAAAGCTCCATGAGGTTTCATTATATGGCAGCTTGGCTTTTCCAGATGTGTTTTAGTGTAAATCTCTCAAGACAATTAAACTGAAGCTCTACAAGTCCAGCTTCAGAAATTATTTAGCATCTCATCCTCCAAAGTCAAAAGTTATTCAGATTTGAGGAGACAAAACATGGATTCCACTTTCTGATTATGGGAGGAGTGTTGAATTTGGGGGCATTTAAAAAATAACACTACATGCTGATGCATAGGGGCACATGTACCCCAATGTTCATAGCAGCACTCTCAACAATAGCCAAAACATGGAAAGAGCCTGTGTCCATCAACTGACCAATGGATCAAGAAGATCCATGGAATACTACATGGAATACAATGGAATACTACATGGCAATGAGAAAGAATGAAATCTGGCCATTTGTAGCAACATGGATGGAACTTGAGGGTGTTATGCTGAGCAAAATAAGTCAGGCAGAGAAGGTCAGATACCATATGTTTGCATGTATAGGAGGATTAGGAGGAACTTAATGAAGGACCGTGGGGGAGAAAAAGGGGGGGAAATAGTGGGAGAGAGGGAGGGAGGCAAACCATGAGAGACTCTTGAATGCGAGAACAAACTGAGGACTAATGGGGGCTGGGGGAGGGGAAGGGGAGTGATGGGCATGGAGGAGGGCACTTGAGGGGATGAGCACTGGGTGTTACATGGAAATCAACTTGACAATAAACTATTTAAAAAATAACACCACAATGGGCAAATGATAAAGTACATTTTACTGGAAAACTCTAACATATTGGCCCATTTCCTATGATAAGATATTCCTTTGTTTACCAGAAAAGTAAGCTCCAGAAAATTTGATTTTTGAAATATATTTTTGTTAATAATGATTACTCCTGTTGAAGACATAGTTACTGAGTTATTAGATACATGAGAGGAGTTTCTTGAATGTTAGTAAAATTTTGTTTCTTGATCAGAGTGCTGGTTAAACAGCAGCATTCACTTTATGCAAATGCATCAAGCTTTACCATTAGGATTTATGCGTATTTGTGTGTATAGTATTTTAATAAACTACTGCATTCAAAGATTATGTAAATGAGGTTCTACATGAAAAGACCTTAGAAGCCACCATTCTATCTTAATAACAAAAAAAAAAAAGCTAAACAGACTAAGAAACCAATACCTTTTTTGGATCTATTAGAGAGGGGAAGATGTAAAAAAATGGCTGCTTGCAAGATTGGAAAGACAGATTGGGCAAGAGAATCACAGCTTACCACAGAGTCACAAGCAGAAACTGCCATGAGAACTAGTGCCAGGGTAAGAAAACCTGAACTATAATTAATCAATTTCAGAAAACACAATGCAGACCAGTCTGAGAGTTAGAAACACTAGCGTCGACTCATAGCGGAACCCCCACAATATTGTGAGACTTACCTCAAGGAGATCAGCCAGGTTCCCAAAGTAAATATAGGAGAAAAGTCCTCTCATGCTTCCAGTAGGGTGAGGGAAAAATAAACTACTTTTTAATTCACCAGAGCACTTTCTTAATAAATCTCCTTTAAGGAGAAACTAGCTAGTCAGATTCTAACCTGCTAGGGTATAATCAGAGCATAGCTGACCTGAGGGAAGGGAAATAACCTAACTTCAGTCTATTCTGGCCATCTTGTCCCACCTCAGGGGAAGAGGGAACTGAGAGGCACTTGTGACGTTCACAGTCCAGATTCACAGACTCACTAACCATAGAACTATAGAACCATAGAACTATAGAACAAACATTTGCTTCCCTTCACACCTTAACCACCACATTATTAGAGCCCTATATACAGCAGTTGATTTTACTCAGTATACTATGTCTTGATATCAAGATAGAATTACAAGTCACACAAAAGGCAAAAAACAAACAAAACCATAATTTGAAAAGACAAAGCAAGCATGAGAACCAGATATGATAGGAATTTTGGAATCATCAGATCAGGAATTTAAAACAACTATAATTAATATGCTAATGGACAAAATAGACTTCATGCAAAAACAGATATGCCATATAGGTAGGGAGATGGAAATTTTAAATACGTATAAATAAATATTAGAGATTAAAAAAACCACTGTAACAAAAATTAATGCTTTTGATAGACTTATGACTAGACTGAACACAACTGAGTAAAGAATCTCTGAACTTATAGATATATCAATAGAAACCTCTAAAACTGATGAGAAAAGACAGACTGAAAAAAGAATCCGAATGTACAAAGATTGTGAGACAACTAAAAATGGTGTAAAATATCCATAATTGGAAAACCAGTAGAGAGAAAGGAAGAGAAGAAATATTTGAAAAAGTAATGGTTGATAATTTTGTCAAATTAATGTCAGACACTAAACCATAGATATAGGAAACTCAGTAAACATAAAGCAGTATAAATTCTAAATACTATACTTAGAAATAATATTTTCAAATTCTAGAGTATCAAAGATAAAGAAAAAAATCCTCAAAGAAAATAGAGGAAGAAAACACCCTACCTCTAGTAGAATAGGATAAGAATTATATCTGATTACTCCTCAGAAACCAAACAAGAAGAAGAAAGTGCAGTGAAATATTGAAAGCATTCAGAGAAAAAAACTAAAACAAAAAACATCAACTCAAAACTCTGTACTCTGTAAAAGTGTCCTTCAAAAGTGAAGAAGAAGTAAGAAGTAAAGAAGAAGTAAAGACTTCTTAGACAAACAAAAATTGAGGGAATTTGTTGCCAGTAGACCTGCCTTGAGAGAAATGTTACAAGAAAAGGAAGGAAAATAATGTTGGTCAGAAACTCATATCTACATAGAAAAGAAGAGCATCAAAGGAGATATAAGTGAAGGTAAAAGAAATTTTCTTTTTCATATTCTCAATTGATCTAATGGATAAAATTTGTTTAAATAATGAGTTACAGGGGTGTCTGGGTGGTTCAGTCAGTTGAGCATTCGACTTCAGCTCAGTTCATGATCTTACAGCTTGTGGATTCGAGTCCCACATCAGGCTCTGGGCTGACAGCTCAGAGCCTATAGCCTGCTTTGGATTGTGTCTCTCTCTGTCTCTTTCTGCCCCTCCTATGCTCATTCTCTGTGTCTCTCATTCTCTCAAAAATAAATATTACAAAATGTTTTTGAATAAATAAATAATAAGTTTCAATGCATTTCATTATATCTACGTATGTATATGTATACTTATATATATCTACATTGATTATATATGTGTTTATATGAGTGAAATGAATGATAGCAATGATACACAGGTCAGGAGGGAGGAATTACGGTTATTTTGTTGTTATTTTATTAGTAGCACTACCCATGATACAGTGCAGTACAATTGAAAGTGGACTTAGATTATAAATATATGTTACAAAGTCTAGAACAACCACTAAAAAAAAGTAAAAAAATAAGCATAACTGATATGCTTTTTAAAAAAGGAGAGGAAATGTAACTGTATAAAATATTCAGTTACAACCACAAAGGTAGAAAAAGAATAAAAGATCAAAACAGGAACCAGAAAGAAGCACAACAAAACAGAAAATAGTAACAAATATAGTAGATATGTATCTACCATATCATTATAGACCAATAATCATTTTCAATGTAAATGATCAAAAGACACCAAGTAGATGACAGAGATTATTAGATTAGATCAAAAAATAATACTTTACTATATGTTGTCTAAAACAAAAGAAACTCTAAATATAAAGACACATACAGAATAAAAATGAATAGAAGAAGGAAAATATAACATGCTAACAATAATCAAAAGAAAGATGGCATAGTATATTAATTTCAAACATAGCAGATCTCCAAAGCAAGGAAAGTTATCAAAAATAAATGGCATTTCATAATGATAAAGGGAATAATTCTAAAATCAATTTTAATAATTTTGAACATGTACATATCTAACAATAGAGTCTCAAATTATGTAACATATAAACAGAACTGGGGCACCTGGGTGACTCACTCAGTTAAGCATCTGACTCTTGAATTTGGCTGAGGTCATGATCTCATGGTTCATGGGTTTGAGCCCCATGTTGGGCTATGCACTACAGCATGGAGCCTGCTTGGGATTCTCTTTCTCTCCCCCTCTCTGCCCCTCCCAGCTCACACTCTCTTTCTCTCTCAAAATAATTTTTAAAAATATACATTTTTAAAAAGGTAACAGAATTGCAAGAAGAAATAGATTAATCCACTATCATAATTAGAGATTTCAATATTTCTGTCCTGGAAATGGACAGATCCAGAAGGCAGAAATGTAGTAAAGACATAGTTAAATTCCATGGCACCATCAGTCAATTGAGTTTAATTAACAGCTATAGACTATATCATCCAACAGCAGCAGAATACACATTGTGCTCAAGCTTACTTGGTATATTAACCAAGATAGACTATATCCTGGGCCATAAAATATACCTTAACAAATCATATAACATCTACTCTCAGAATACATTGATATCAAACTAGAAATCAGTAATAGAAGGAAAGCTAGAAATTTCCAAAACGTGGAAATTAAAAAGCATACTTCTAAATAATACATGGTCAAATTTAAAATCTCCAGAGAAATTTTAAAATATTTTTAACTAAATTAAAATGAAAACACAACTTATCAAAGTTTGTGAGAATGCACTGAAAAGTAGTGCTTACTGAAAAATTTATGGCAAGAAATATCTAAAACCAATAAGCTGTTTTCACCTTAGAAAACTGGAAAAAGAAGAGCAAATTAAATACAAAATAAGAAGAAGAGAATAGAGCAGAAGTCGATAAAATTAAAAATAGGAAATGGATAAACAAAATAGAAATCTGATCCATTAAAAAAGTCAGTAAAATCAATAAGCCTCTAACAAGGTTAAGGAAAAAGAGGACATAAATTACTAATGCTAGAAAAGAAAGAGAAGACATCACTACAAATCCCATGAATATTAAAGGATAATATAAAGATTATCATAAATAACAGTATGCCCATGAATTTGATGACCTAGAGAAAATAAACTGATTTTTTAAAAGACACAATTTGTCAAAACTCACCCAAGAAGAATTTAGACAATCTGAATAGACCTATAACTATTAAATATTTTATTCAGTAGTTAATAACTTTCCAAAACAGAAAGTACCAGGCTTAGATGGGTTAACTGGTGAATACTACCGTACATGTAGGGAAGAAATTATACCAATTCTCTACTATCTCTTTCAGAAGATAAAAAGTAGAGGAAATACTTCCAACTCCTTTATAAGTCCAGCATTACTCTAATACCAAAAGAAGACAAAGACATTACACAACAAGGAAAACTACAGACCAATATCTCTCATGCAAAAATTCTCAACAAAACATTAGCAAATTGACTCCAAAATTGTATAAAAATAATTATACACCATGGCCAGGATGGATTTATCCTAGATATTCAAGGCTGATTCTACATTCAAAATTTATTAATGTAATCCATCACATCAACAAGCTAAAGAAGAAAATCGCCTGATCATATATATCAATGGGTGCAGAAAATGCACCTGAAAAAATTCACAAATTCATTATAAAAACTCCAAGTAAACTAGGAATAGAAGATAACTTCAATTTGACAATGACCATCTACCAAAAGCCTACAGGTAGTATCATATGTAATGGTGAGAATAGTAAAGCTCTCCCATTAAGATCAGGAACAAGCAAGGATAGCCTCACTAGCCACTCCTTTTCAACATCACAGTAGAAGTACGAGCTATTGCAACAAAACAAGAAAACTAATAAAGAGTATATAGATTGGGCAACACGAAATAAAATTGTCATTGTTCAGATTACATGATCATCCATGTAGAAAATCCAAAAGAATACACACACCTACGCACATACAAATGCAGACACAAAAGAATTCCTAACACGAATAAGCAATTATAGTAAGTTAAGATACAAGGATCATAAACAAAAGTCAATCATTTTCCTATAATAACAATAATAAACAAGTGGAATTAAAATTAAAATATAACCCCATTTATATTGGTATACATCCCCTCAAAAATATTTAAATATAAAGTAAAAAAACTATGTACAAATTCTATATGAGGAAAAGTACAAACTGCGATGGAATATATCAAAGAAGATTTAAATAAAAGATGATATATTTCATGTTCATGGAAAAAATATTCATTATTAATAAGATTTGAGTTCTTACAAACTTAATCTATATAATCAGTATAATCTCCAATAAAATCTCAGCAAGTTATTTTGTGTATATCAACAAACTGATTCTCAAATTATTATGGAGAAGCAAAACACCTAGTGTAGCCAACACAATATTAAAGAACAAAGTTGGAGGACTGACACTATCTGACAAAGACCTAATATAAAACTATAGTAATTAAGACCATGTGGTATTGGCAAAATAATAGACAAAACGGTGAACAAAGCATAGAGCCCAGAAATAGATCCACATAAATATATCATATATTTGATATATTACAAAGAGATAAAGGCAATGTATTGGAACAGTCTTTTAAATAAATAATTCTGGAAAAACTGGACATCCACACACACAAAAATGAATCTAGACAAATATGTTACAGTCTTCACAAAATGGATCACTGCCCAAAATGTAAAACTCAAAACTATAAAACTCCTAGAAGATGGCATAAGGAAAAAACCTATATGACTTTCCATATTGGGATGACTTTTTAGACACAATACAAAAGGCATGATCTACGAAAAAAATCATTGATAAACTGGACTTCATTAAAATTAAAATTGCTGCTCCGTGTAAGACAATGCCAAGAGAATTAGAAGACAAGCCACAGACTGTTATATACTTGTAAAAGATATATCTGATAAAGGACTGTTATCCAAAATATACAAAGAATTCTTAAAGGTCAACAATAAGAAAACAAATAACCTGATTAACGTGTGACAAAGACCTTAACAAAAGAGATACATATGGCTAATCAGCATACGGAAAGATGTTCCGCATCATATATCACTAGGGAAATGCAAATTAAAGCAATGAGATATTACTATATACCTATTAGAATGGCCCAAATCTGGAAGACTGAATACTCAAGTGTTGACAAGTATGTGGAGCAACAGGAACTCTTATACATTGTTTATGAGAATGCAAGATAATACAGCCACTTTGGGAGACAGTTTGGCAATTCCTTACAAAACCAAACAACTACATCTCTTAGCAATAATCCCACCATTCCATTGTGCTCCTTGGTATTTACCCAAAAGAGTTGAAAGCTTATGTCTACACAAAAACCTTCACACAGACGTTTACAGCAGCTTTGTTTGTCATTGCCAAAACTTGGAGACAACCAAGATGTCCCTCAGTAGATGAATGGATAAACAAACTATGGAACATCTACAGAATGGAATATTATTCGCCACTGAAAATAAATGAGCTATCAATTCTTAAATAGAAATGAATGGGCCCAAATGCATATTTTTAAGTGAAAAGAGCCAATTGGAAAAGGCTATATACTTTATGATTCCAACTACATGACATTCTGGAGAAAGCAGAACCACTGACACAGTAAAAGTATCAGCTGTTGCTAGGAGCAGAGGCAAGATGAATAGGGGAATACTGAGCATTTTTAGGGTACGAAAGACTGCATGATACTACAATTATGGATATATGTCATCATATATTTGTCCACACCAACAGGATAGATGTACAGCACCAACAGTTGGCCCTAAGGTAAACTTTAGATTTTTGATGATTATGATGTATCAATATGTTTGTCAGTTGTAAAAAATAGGAATGTTAAAGGATGGGGGAGGCAGTGCCTGTGTGAGGGTGGAGGTTATATGGGAAATCTGCTCCTTCCTCCTCATCCTGCTGTAAACTGCTGTTAAAAAAAAAAGTCTTTAAAAACATGCAGAAAAATACTTTTAAAGAGCATATATCTTACTTTCCTGTGAGCACTCACTGAAATATTAACCATTAATTTCTTGGAAAAACAACAAATTTGAAACAAATGAGATCAGAATTATGTTTAATTAGAGCTTAAAGTGATGAGTGATTCTACAACAGCATTGGCCGTAAGAGGATCCATATTTCTCTGAGTTTTGAAAGTCATTGCACATGTTCAAATCACCATTGTTGTTTTTTAATTTTTTTTTTTTACATTTATTTATTATTGAGAGAGACAGAGCACAAAAAGGAGAGGGGCAGAGAGAGAAGGAGACACAGAAACTGAAGAAGGCTCCAGGCTCTGAGCTGTCAGCACAGAGCTGCGGGGCCTGAACCCACAGACCGTGAGATCGTGACCTGAGCTGAAGTCAGACATTCAATCAACTGAGCCGTCCGGGTGCTCCTTAAATATGACATATCATGGTTGTAGAAACTACCTATGATGATTAAAAATGTGCAAATACACATAGTTTATATACTGAAATTATTCATCAAGTGTACTTTTATTTTATTGAAACTTAAAGTCATACCACAAAATAAAACCAAATAGTTATATATCAAGTTTCATTAAATAAAAAATATTATAAAGTGAAAGAAATTTATACTATTTTTGGAATCTTGCTGGTAGGATGTCCCTTGATGAGAATCAAAAATTTTAAAATAAGCCAGCTTTCACTAAAGAACTATAGCTCTAAATGTTTGGATAGCCTTCTGCTTTTCCATTTGCTTGTATTATATGCCTTAGTGTGATTCTCACAATAGCATCCCACATAAACCCACAAGTTGGTCATAAGGTGTGCACATAGTAAATCTGGAAGGCAGGTGGCAAGCATTGCACTTCTAACTATGATCACTTTAGTTGCTCTTTGTTTTTCTTCTTGGAGCTGCATTATCTATACTTCATCTAATGTTAAAATTATTAGATTTTTTAGCACTTTTATTTTTATCTTCCTAAAGCCAGTCTTAGAACTTATAAATATTTTAACCATATAATATATTACATCATAAGCTAACACTTGGAACATAGATGCCTTATGAGTAGCAGATTGTCTGCTGCAGTTCATATAATGATACTTGGATAAAATTAAGAGAAACATAGATTGTTAAAACTCAGCAGGTAATATTGGCTGGCATCTACATGCCAATTTAAATAGTTTAAATGTCAAGGAAAGTGACAAATTATAATACTACATATAGTACTGAGATTTATCTGGTGACCTTACATGATAGCATGGCAATATGCAGTTTCCAGTGCAGCTAGGATCTAGTATATAAGACTAAAAGACTCGGTAAAGATATCCTAGGTCACTGGACAGGTAATAAAATTCAGATATTTAAGAAATATCCATAATTTTTAAAACTTCTATCAGGCACTATAAAATATTGGAGAGAATTTGCAAGTCCCAAGTTTCAAAGCAGAAAATAAAATCATATCTTAAAACAACAACAGACAGGCAAACAAACAGGAAGTAGATAGTAGATACTGACAACCATGAGTAAAAATAGTAACATGAACAACACCTTTAAAAACATTTCCCTCTGAGTTCATACATGGAGATAGAAAGCAGGAAATGATACTAAATTCTCTCATCTTAGGAATTTCCAACTTATTCCAGATGGATGGTCCAGCTCTGGGGTTTTTAAACTGTGGCATTCAATATGCTGCATGATAGAACAACCCTAACACTTTGTGGTTTGAAACAATGCAAACACTTTCAACAATAGCCAAATCATGGAAAGAGCCTAAATGTCCATCACCTGATGAATGGATCAAGAAGATGTGGTTTATACATACAATGGAGTACTACTTGGCAATGAGAAAGAATGAAACCTAGCCATTTGTAGCAACATGGATGGATCTGGAGAGTATTATGGTAAGTGAAATAATAATCAAAGAAAGACAGATACCATATGTTCTCACTCAGACGTGGATCTTGAGAAACTTAACAGAAGACCATGGGGGAGGGGAAGGGAGAAAAAGTTACAGAGAGGGAGGGAGGCAAACCATAAGAGACTCTTAAATACTAAGAACAAACTGAGGGTTGATGGGGGCCAGGGGAGAGGGGAAGGGGGATGATGGGCATTGAGGAGGGCACTGCCTGGAATGAGCACTGGGTGTTACGTGGAAACCAATTTGACAATATGTTATATTAAAAATACATACATACATACATACATAAACAAACAAATAAGTAAATAAAACAATGTAACACTTATTGTCGTGGGTATCCAGGGTCACTCTGTGCCACACACTGAACATTGCAGATCTGAGAGTTTGCATCTGGTCTACATGTCTCTCTCCCTAGGAAAGTCATGTTTTTCTCCAAGTGATTGCTGAGACACAGAAAAAGAGTACCCAACCTTGATGAAATAATTGGGCCCTACTTGTGTCCTATCCACCAGCTTGCCATTGACAAAGTCGTTACATGGCAGAATTCTAATTCAAACTATAGACAAATATAATCTACTCTTTGTGGGGTAGACTGAAATTTTTCACAGCAAAGAAAATGGATACAGAGAAGAGTAAAAAAAATGAGGCCAATAATTCAATCTACAACAGTGGTTCCACCTAAGAAGTAAGCTGGCTGTGTGGATTCTCTTTGAATTTTATCAAACCCAGATGGTTCAAGATTAAGATGTAATCTCTAAGAAATCATTAAAAACAGAAGATTAACTCCACAAAATGTCCTATCCTGTATTGTGTCCAGATCCTGTTTTGTGAAGAAAGATGTTCAGAGTTTTACCAAATGTTATTTTCTTAGTTTTTTTAGATTGCTATAATAAAATGCCATGGACTAGGTAGCGTAGGAACAACATGATAGCCTTCTTACAGTTCTGTAGGTTGGAAGTACAAGATCAATATGCCAGCAAAGTCACATTCTGGTGAAAATCCCTTTGCTGGTTCATCAACTGGTCACTTCTTGCTGTGTTCTCATACGGTGGAAGAGACTTGGGAGCTGGCTGTGTGGATTCTCTTTTAGAAGAACACTAATCCCATTCATAATGGTTCCATTCCCATGACCTAAAAGCGTCTCCCAAAGGCTATCCCTCCTAATACCATCATCTTTAGGGTTTAGAATTTCAACATATGAACTTAAGGGGACACAAAAATTCAGATCATGGTAATTTTTCTTACAAATATATCTCAATTTAGAGAATATCTATTAATTTTATGAGTACATTCAACCTGCTCCAGATGTCCATTCATTCAGCTATCTATTCATAGCGCATGTGTATAGTAATACTGCAGAAATATGCAAAAATATATTCACTAATGAAAATGCAGATAAAGGGGGTTAAGAGGGACAAACTTTCAGTTATAAAATAAATAAGTCATGGAGATGAAAAGTACAGCATGGGGAATACAGTCAATAACATTATAATAATGTTGTATGGTGACAGATGGTGACCACACTTATCCTGGTAAGCACTGGGTAATGTGGAGGGTTGTCAAATCAATATGCTGTGCACCTGAAACTAATATAATGTTGAAACGAATATGTCGATTATATTTCAATAATAAAAACAAAGCGAATTGTATATTCCCAAGTCACCCTCTTCATCTTTTCAACTTCATTTTGTTAATTATATTATTTCCCTAGTGAAAGACAATTAGTTAGAAGTAAAGCTACTTATGATGCCTCACATGCAAAGGACTCCAAACCATTCAAGAGGCATGCATGCTTAATAAATATGCCATACATGAGAGTCCAATTGTATTGAGCTAAAAAATCTTACAGGAGGCTTAAACATTTTTTTTTAAATACAAGTCTGCTATTTAGTTTTTCTGACTTTATAGTAAATTGTCCTCTTCTGCCAATATGAAGGAAAACAGCTCCAAAATAAATATGTCCCTCCTGTCACAGCCAATTAATGCCAATATTTTTTGACCAGGAACACAACATGCCAATTGTTTTTCATGGTACTAACCAATTCCTTAATTTTTAATTCATTTAAAGAAAAAACAATATTCAGTCTGTTATGCATATCAGAGAATCCATACTTCAGTACATTTAAATTATTTCTAACAGACCGATAAAATTCTCCAAGAGCCAGTGATTGATTCTTTAATCACTCTGCTAGTCCACAGGCATCATTTGATTATCCTGCAATACCTTGTTATAGTGTTGCTGATCTGTGACTATCATTACTAATAGCATTTCCCTCAGAAAAAAAGAGATCCACTTCTCTCATTGACAGCATTCCACAGATAGAAAAATCTTGTCAAATGTACTTTGCTAAAATTAAAAAGAGAATGAGAGACTGTGCACAGAACAGGTGGTGTCTACTCAAGGAGAGAATTCTATTTTTATGCCTCTAATATGCATTTCTCCTTTCCTAAATATGACATTGGAGTTACAGTAGAAGATAAAGTAAATCCTAAAAGAGAATGAAAAGTATTTCACGTCAAATCAGTCTCCAGCATAACGTAGCATGTCTTCAATTTATAATAACTGTTCCCAGTTTGCAAGGTTGTCTGTTTGCATCTGGCTTTTAGTCAGTGCTTTGATAGTTTGTATCTGTCTGTTTTTAACTCTAGTATTCAGAAAGATATAACCCTTCCTTAGAGTCTTCAAGTACTTGAATTAGTCAGGATACAATAGGCTTTTGCCTGAGTAGCAAACAACCCCAGATATCATTGGCTTAATAAAACCAAAGTTTATTTCTCACTCACCAAAGTGCAAAGAAGTTGCCCTCAAGGAGCAGGAATGCAGACTGCTTCAATCTTATGGCTCTGCCAACTCAACAGGAAGACTCTTCCAAGACACCTGCTGCAAAGGAAGAGAAAGGTTGAGTGATTGCACAGGGACCTTCTGCTGCTACAGGCCAAGAGTGACAAATGCCCTTTATGCTCACAACTCATCCATCAAAAGTAGTCATATGATCTGCTTAACAAGCTAGGATATGTGGTTTCCCTGAAACAGGGTCAGATGAGCATATTTCATTTTTTCGGTCACACTACTTAAAGCACTTCTCTTGACAGAAATTCCACTGTAGAGTAGGAAAAACGAAAGTGAAAATGTCTGGGTTTCATGTATAACTTGACTCTATTTCAATTCCTTTACATGCTAAGTTAAGATATTGGACTAAATGATCTTTGTCTTTTCTACAATTAAACTTTCATAATTCCTTACTCCTAGGAAAGAAGTTCTCTCATTTCATCTTGTACCATAATCGTTAGCCTTTAGAGACTGGCTATTGTTATATATTATAAGAGCAGTATCAGCAGTATTTGAGGAATGATTACATCGCCTCAGGTTGGTAATACAATAGCAATGATAAGAAGATTGTTCAACTGATGTCTTCCCATATGAATTGCGGAAGAAATGGAGCATACGCTCATAATCATAAGATTAGAGAAAAATCTTTTAACACTTATGCTTTTACAAAAATGTAAGCTGATGAATTTGGACTGAAATCACAACCATTTGAGTACATTTAGGATATTTTCTTGTCTCTCTTCTAACTTCCTTCTGGTCTGTGTGGGAGCTTACTGGTAGATACAACTACAGACAACCTAAAGTAGGAGAAAGAAAATGGAGTTTGATAGAAGGCAAACCTTTGTTTGAATTACAACGTTTCATTTCCCAGTTTCATAATCTGGTGTTTTCTATGTGATATTGGGATTGATGTGTTTAAAAACTATAAACTCATTGAATTTATAAACAGAATAAATTGAACATTGCAGCATGGGAAATATATCAACAAATTTCACCCAGTGAAGGAAATCATAACTTAGCTCACACTGTAATCAGGTGTGAGCTAAAAAAATTTCTTAAGCTCAAAGGTTAAAACTCCTTCTTTTGACACTGACCAGAAAAATGTACAACAGATTAAAAAAATCTAAAAAACAGGGTTATATAACTGTGCTACAATAGCAAGAAAGCAAGATATTACTAGTTGAAATACAAATCCAGCAGCTACTATCTGTTAGAGCACATTGGAGGTAGCAAAATACCTATAATCAATTAATAGACATGATGTAAAGAAACTGCAAGTTAATGCATAAAAGAAATAAGCAACTTTCCTTTCTTAAAAGGAAAAAGAAATAAGCAAACAACTTAACCTCATCACAGAAAAATATAGAACATTTTTCATTAGTTACTAATAAAACTGAACTGAATATTAATGTCAAGTCCCATTGTATAGTTTGCCAGTGTGAGAGTTACAGAGGACAACTAAGTATAATATATACAACTATCATATACAGCATAGATTCAGTCTTTCTCAACAAATGCCTATGTGTCCCTATTCATTAGATCCAATTTTGAAGAACTCAAACAGGTATTGTTATGAATAGATGCCTCACCTTAAGACTGAATACATATTCTTAGGCAAAAAAAGTAGGAAAATGAGATGCACAACAGTCTGTACAGAATACCATCTTGGCAAGCCTATTTTCTCATAGGTTTATGACATGTTGCTTTCTCCTGGGTTTTCTGTAACTTTTCACAAGCAGCTCTCTTTTCATTTCTCCTGGATTTCTCCTATGACTTAACTTTAAACTTTTTGGTGACTTTTAGGTCATTGAATCTCTTATTTTCCCGTCTGCTCATTCCCAAACTATAAGCTCTTGTTTCATGGCTTTAAGAGCAATCTATATGATAACTCTCAAATTTATGTCTCTTTCATACACATCTCTTAATTCTGGACTCAAATATCTGATGGCTTACCAGATAATGACTTCAATTACTAGAAGTATTTCAAATGTAGTATGTTCAGCATTGCAATTCTGATTTCCACTCTATCCCAGAATTGCTCTTCCCTCTGTCATCTGCTCTTTAGCAAATGACAACCTAATTCTTCCGATTTAAAGTGCTTCTTCTTGGGGCACCTGGACAGCTCAGTAGGTTAAGCATCCAACTCTGGGTTTCAGCTCAGGTCGTGATCTCACAGTTCATGAGTTCAATCCCTGTTTGGGATTCTCTCTCTCTCGCTCACTCTCTCTCTCTCTCTCTTTCTGCCCATTCCCCACTCTCTCTCTAAATAAACAAAAATTTTAAAAATAAAATAAAATGTTTTTTCACTCTTCTTCTGACAATCTTTATTCATGCAATTTCAACTTTCAAAATAGTTTCACAATCTGACCCTTCTTCATGATCACCCTTGCTACTATCTTAATCTAAGCCATCCATATTCTTATTCTAATCTAAATTATTGCAATTTCCCCCAACATCATGCCTGAATAAGTACCTATTACCCATAGCTTCCTTTTTTTTTTTTTATCCATTGATTTTTATCTTTGAGTCCTTAGTTCTTTGGATTCTCACATTAATATTCATAGACCACTGGTCCTTTTAATGAGAACCAAGACAGTATGGTAGTTTTGGACATCACGGATTTCATAACGGTACACTACTAAAAGAAGTGTGTGGGTAATACTAAAATTATGCACTGGGCATCTGCCTCACTATAGATTATATCATATTTATTTTCTGACAAAAGGTAATGTTAGAAAACATCCAACTGTGCTTTTCATCGATTATAAACAAACCTGCTGCTAAATCATTGACAAGCAAATTGTACTGTTCGTGTATTAATAATATCGTCTGTAAAATGAAAATCCTTTTTAAATCTAACCGAAAAATTAATGAAACTAACAGTAAAAATTGGTAGTTATCACTTTAAATACCTTGAATACTTGGCAAATTGACATTTCTGATGTGCCCCAATATAAATTGTAAATCTTTTACTGTCAGGAAACAAATACTCTGTCCCTCAAATTATCAAGAACTTTGAATTTTATCTAAGGGGAAAATTATTTTTAACTCAATAGGTTTTATCTTTAATGTAGAAATTGGCATTTCAGATTGTTTAATATATACCTTTTATAACTCAACAACATTCATATTGAAGTTAAGAAGAAACTCCTCAGTCTACATGATTATATGATCTTCTAGTGGTAGAGATGAAGCAGCTGAATTTTCATTTGTAAGGGAAACATAGGAAAGAACTCTTATACATGAAGGTATGGAATCTAGAGCAACTGACAAAGAATATAATAATGATAATTCACCACTCATTGACAGTAACTCTGTACCAAGACTTAATGCTTGACAAGTTATTATCACAGTGTCATCCAATTCCTATAACAGAACACACATTTGAACACACATGTATTTAATTCTATAGTCAGTATCCTTAACATCTCTCTATATTTACTCTAAAATAATAGTTTAATTTATGAACATTATTTCATAAAAAATGCTCACATATTATTTTATTTAATCCCCCCAATAACCTTGGGAGGTATGTAACCATTTTGAACATAAGGAAACTGAGACCTACAGGGAGTAAATGAACATTTTAATTTCATAAGTGAAAGAGCTCTCTAACTCCAACCATTCTTGGATTCTATCTTACCAAAATTGCAAAGTGAAGAGGTTTCTGAGGAAAAGAGACATTAGCAAGATGATAAAGTAGGAGTTTTCTACCATCTTCTCCACAAAGAACAAAGATTTTGACAACTGTCTGTGGAAGAATAGCTCTGTGGAAGTCCAGGGGTCCAGTGGAGAAGTTCCAGCACACAGCTGGAACAAAACAGAGATCATGTGCATTAAAGAATGGAACAGTTTCACTTTCTCTGCATTACCTTTCCTCTACCCTAGTGCCTGATCTCTGCCATGAGAAAAACACCTACCACTTAATCCATTAAGGACTTCCTTCATAAATCCAATATTGACACTGTTGAATTCTGAGAGGTTCAAATTAATCTGAAATGCAACTTTTTATATTAAAGATAAAAGCACTGATTTAGAATAGCTTGTACCAAGAGGGAATCTCTCAGCCCACAATTTCCCTCATGTGGTAAAAAGTAAGAGGGTAGGAGACTCTGGCTTCCCACCTATGCAGGATGCTGCCAAAGAGGCCCACTTCTTTCTTGACCCATCCAGAATACTGAGGTGAGCTGCATGATTGGGGACGGGAAGGGGCTGGGATAATAATAGCCAGGACTCTCAGAAGGCATCAAAGGGACATATATTCTACTAATCACTTAATGGGATTCATCAGGAAGCCTATCCGTAAGCTGCTGGAGATGCCTCAGCTATGGATCCTCCAAAACTAGCTCATGGGCACATCCAACATGTCACATATCTCCTATCTTGTGGCCAGTTCCCTTGCTCATAGGAGCTAGGAGTTGCAGACAACTAGTGAGCATACACATAAAGCCAGCTACACTCTGCAGGATGGGGAAGGAACACACAAATCTGATTATTCAGCACCACCCTAGAGAAAGCAAATGGAGGCTATCAGCATCTGGTCTAGCATTGCAGGATCTAAGAAAGGTATATAAGCTTTAGAGTGCACCCTTGAGAGGAACAAAAAGTAAACAACAGAAATACCCATAGGAAAGATCTGAGAAAGCCTCAAAATCCCTACTAGGGCTAAAAGAAGGGTTTTCTCTTTCAAATCCAGCCAGTCAAGTTTGGAGGTGGTGACAGCTTCTCCAAATACAAAGCAACACAAGTCTTCCAAATATATGATAAACCAAGGAAACATGAGATTACCAAAAGAACACAATAATTTTCCAGTAACCAACTCCAAAGAAATGGAGATCTGTGATTTGCCAATTACAAATTGTTGTTTTAAGGAAGGTCAATGAGCTGTGAGAAAATACAGAAAGACAATTCAACAAAATCAGGAAAGCAACCTCTGAACAAAAAGAGAATTTAACAGAGATAAAAATCATTAAAAAAAAGAAATGACTGAACAGAAATCCTGGAGCTGAAGAATACACTGAGTAAAATTTTTAAAAAATGCAGTACAGAGCATCAAAGTCAGACTTGATTAAGCAGAAGAAATAATCTGTAAACTCAAAGAAAGCTCATTTCAAATAACCCAGTTAGTGGAGAACAACAAAAAGGAAGAGTGAAGAAAGTCTACATGAAAAATAAGATAACATCAAGTAAAACTAGTTACACATTATTGGAGCTCCAAAAGGAGAAGTGAGGTAGGAAGAGGCAGAAATCTTATTTAAAGAAATAATGGCTAAGAACTTCCCAAATCTGGGTAGAGATTGGGACATCTAAGTTTATGAGGTTCATTTGTTCTCAAAGAGATTCAGCCCACAGAGAACTTCTCCAAGACAAAATGTAATAAAACTCCAAAATCAAAGACAGAGAAAGAGTTTTTAAAGCATAAAGAAAAAAAAATGACTTAAACAGATGAGAATCTTGATAAGGCTCTCAATGGATTTCTCAGCAGAAAAATGCCAGGGTAGGAGAGAATGAAATAATATATTCAAAGTGTTGAAAGAAAAAGAAATGCCAACCAAGAATTCTTCACCTGGCAAAACTATACTTCAGAAATTTAAGACAGATAAAGTCTTTCCCAGACCAACAAAAGCAAAGGGCTTCATCACCACTAGACCTGAAATTACAAGAAATATTGAAAGAAAAGCACACAGTGACTAATCTCAGCTACTCAGATTCTAGCACCCCAGAGCAAAAATATGCACTCATTATAAATCATATTGTTAGCATAGACTATCTAATCAATCTGGTACCTCAAGCCTCATATCTCAGGCATACAAAAACAAGTGTTTACTATTCATCACATTGTTAGCATAAACTACCTGATCAAACAAATACATCATGCCTCCAGTCCTCAGAATACAAAAATATTTTTTATTAGGTAGAATATTCCTAGCATTCAGAACTCTTCTCCCATGTATTAGCCAAGGGCCAGTACCAAAGACAGTAAATGTGCAGGGTTTGAGCAACCAAAGCCTACTGAGTTTACCCTCTTCTGCACATGAGGTAACCCAGATATATTGGTTATAGAAGATAGCAACTCCTACCTCTAGCACGGGCAGGAGAAAAAGAAAGAGCTTAAAGAGCCATCCTTTACATGCTGGGTGCTTAGACAGTTTACCAGTGGTAGGTGGTGGGGAAAATGTGAAGCTGGAGCTTGGAATCATTGAAAGAGATTTAGTTGCCTGGTGTTAGTCTCTCTGAGAAGCTGCAGCAAAGCTGGTGCTGGAAGTGCCCAAAGAAGGCAGAGCATGAAGCTGAAACTGTCTTCTCTTGCTGGGATAATGTTATTAAAAACTGAAAATAAGAAGTCCTTTCTCTTGTCTTCTCAACTTCTCATTTCCCTCTAATGCTTCCCTTAGGCTTTTCTTTTTTAATGCCTTTCTGCCAAAATTGTCTGTGAGATTTGGTATGGAGACTTCTGCTCCAGCAGAGAACCCAGTAGATAAATATCCATCACACTAACCAACAGAAAACTACTGGTTAACAGCAGAATTGTGACAGCATGATGTTTTTCTTACTTCCAGACCAATGGTCTTTCTATCATATCCTGACAACCAAGTTGGTGAGAAAAGTGATGAGGCAGACAGTGCCACTTGGACCACCAAAGGAATATAACCTTCTTCAATTTTTATAGGAAAGGACCATTGAAATGAGAATTGCTTGACAAAATTAAAAAGTAAGATAAAATATTATGGGGCGCCTGGGTGGCTTAGTCGGTTAAGCGTCCGACTTTCGCTTAGGTCATGATCTCGCAGTTCGTGGGTTCGAGCCCCGCGTCGGGCTCTGTGCTGACTGCCAGCTCAGAGCCTGGAGCCTGTTTCGGTCTGTGACTCCCTCTCTCTCTGACCTGACCCTCCCCTGCTCACGCTGTCTCTCTCTCCCTCTCCTAGAAATAAATAAAAAAAAACATTAAAAAAAAAATTAAAAAAAAAAAGTAAGATAAAATATTAGAGATCTTGAATCTTGCCAGCTTTCTCTGATTTTAGTTAACATTGGGTTTAGCATCCTGGTCTGTAAAACAAATGAAAAGACCATGAGTTTATTTTCAAGTTACGATCTGAAATAACCCAGTAAGGCCCAGGAAAAAAGATGGTTTATCCAAACCCAATTTGCTAAATTGGCAATGCCTTTAATTTATATTCTTTTAACTATTTGGTTTTGGTTGGCCAGTTTTCATTTTGCCTTCATAAGAGTATTTTAAGAAAAATTCAATTAGTCTTTGCTCTGCAGGTAGAGACTAGGGGGCAGAGAGATCAGGAAAGCACCACCTGTTCAGTCTAACTGATGGATGATTTCTTTTCCTTAAGATTAATGTCTTTAGGTGAAAAGACCATCTGTTGTCATAACATGCCCACGGACTGTCTTTGAAGGCAATATATAACTGCTAGTACATGTTAAACACACATATGTTTCCGAATCTCTTCCTATAAAATATATTCGCAACATATTTACCATCATGTCAGTCCTTTGCTTGTGGAGAAGTAACTTCAGTTCTTGAGTCTAGTTGATATATAACAACATCCACTAAGATTTGTTAAGATTCCATTCTTTTGACATATTTTTGTTCACAATATGGAGTCAGGGTTTCTGAGGATAGGCCTGAAATATGCCGGATTGATAAGCACTCTAGGCTGTCCTTATTCAACCCTAAATTTAAGTTTAAATGGTCCAATCTCCTGGCTTATCTCCTAGTTTATCTCCTGGTTTGCCCAATTCAGGGGTAAATGTATCCAATTTTATTATACCTATTTTATTATTATAACCTATGGCATGGTTATAATTACCTAGGTAAGTTCCAAACATGGTCCATTTGCATTACCTTAAGGTATGTATTAATGAAAGAGTTCCAAACTCAAATTTCATAAAAGTAGTTTGCTGAAAGTGACTGGACTCATACCCTGTTAATAGAACTTAAAAAAAAAAGTAGAAACTTTATATAGGTTGTCACTCAAGGTTTACAGGAATATCTAATACAAATCCCCAGTTTCTTCTCATGAAGCATTAAATGATAGCTCTTTACCCACATGGTTAAGAGAAAGTTCTCTCATTTCTTTCTAGACCCTCCATTGCTGTGGAGGTTGGGGTTTTTGGTTGTGTTAAGTTATTCCTTGAAAAACACACTGCTCCATGATTACCTTGAAAGTAAGTGGACTGCACATTGCACAGGAATTTAACCCTCCTGCGTGTGTGATATGAGGTGCTCCACCCCTTCCTTCCCTCTCCAGTAGTAACTTGGAGTCTCTGTTCAAAAACAGCCTCGTATTGAACAATTGATTTTTGAATCACTGATGGCAAAGGGAATCAAATTGAAAACTATTGTTTCTGTCTTCAAAGGAAGTTTTAATCAACCATATGTTTTAATTTTTAAGTGGTGTAAAATACTCTTCTCCAAAGGGCTGGTTTAAATTCTTGTCACTATAGAACTTTCAAGGTTTATTTCATAGTTTAAAATGACTTGCATAAACTCTTTTGAAGAAAGTTTATGACACATATTTTCTTTTTTTTTTTTAAGCTAAAGGGACCAGTTCTAAGACACTTCAGTATATCACAACCATAGGATAGAATCTGGCTTCTCTCTTGTTGCAGTTTGGAGTTTTCTTTGATAAAATGGAATACAGCTGACCCTTGAGCTACATGGGTTTGAACTGCACAGGTCCACTTAATGTGGATTATTTTTTATAAATACAGTACAGTAATACAAATGTATTTTCTCTTCCTTATGACTTTTTTCCTTTTTTAATGTTTATGTATTTTTTGTGAGAGTAAGGGTGGGGAGGGACAAATAGAGGGGGACAGAGAATCTGAAGCGGGCTCTGTGCTGACAGCAGAGAGCCTGACAGGGGGCTCAAACCCAAGAACCGCGAGATCATGACCTGAGCCAAAGTCAACCAACTGAGCCCCCCAGGTGTCCCCATTATAACTTTTTAAATATCATGTCTTTTCTCTTACTGACTGAATTGTAATAATGCAGTATATAATACACATAACCCACAAAATGATGTTATCAGTAAGGCTTCTGATCAACAGTAGACTATTAGTAGGTGAGCTCTGGGGGATTCAGAAATTAAACATGGATTTTTGACTATGCAGGATGCTGTTGCCCCTAAACCCTGCACTGTTCAAGGGCCCACTCATTTTAGAAGAGGTTTTGTAGGTTTCTTTTTTTTTTTTTTTTAGGTTTTGTAGGTTTCTGAGAGAAGAATCATTGACTTGTAATTTTGAAACTAGTTTAATTTTTCATTCTCCATTACAAATATCTCATATAACTTTTTCCTCTGTAAGGAGGCATCATTTTACCATGTCACTGTTGAACCTCTATGTAAATTCTCAAAAACTAGATGCTTTTATATCCCTAACCTGGGTAGACTGTTTCCCTTTCATCCAGGATTTTCTTGCTTGGTATGAAGCACTATGAATTTGACTTCTTTCTAAACAACCTTTGAAATGATATTTTAATTTGCTATTGGATAAATATGACATCTAGATATGAATAAAATATAATGTTTAAATTGTACTTTCTTTGCCTTTCAACTATTTGACAATTTTATCCATTTGATTTATCCTATTTTCTTCTTTTTATTTAATAGTATCTTTTGGATATGTTCCCTCTTCCCAATATGTATACTTAATTCTTTCAAACTCTTTGTACCTTAAAACATCAGAAGTCAATTCTGCGCCCAAAACGAAATATGTTTTATGAAAAACGTAACAAATTTTATCTTCTACAAGTTTTTTTTTACCATGTTTTGCTTAACTACTTTATTTTTATTATACTAAGAATATCTATCTCTATTTTACTAATTGCTTAAGGNGATTTTTGTTTATTGACTTTTTCCTAACTACATTCAAGGTAATTTTTATACCAAAAAAAAAAAAATCTTCCAAACTATATCTTTACTTTTTTTTCTTTCTGTCTTTTTAACATTCAGGCTTTAAGGTTTACAGTTGATTTAAAAATTCTGCTTTGAATAATTTAAGATAAGAAAAATGATAGAGATGGGGCATCTGGGTGGCTTGTCGTTTAAGCCTCAGACTTCGGCTCAGGTCATGATCTCACGGTTCGTGGGTTCGAGCCCCGCGTCAGGCTCTGTGCTAACAGCCAGCTTGAAGCCTGGGGCCTGTTTCAGATTCTGTATCTCCCTTTGGCCCTCTCTCTCTCTCTCTCTGTCAGAAATAAATAAAGCATTAAAAAAAAAAAGAAAAATGATAGAGATACAGGGACAGAGAGATAAGCAGGTAGAGATATCCCCTCAGTTTCTCAAAATTTGGTAATACCTTTGAAAGGACACAATTATTTTATTTTATCTCCATTAAATAAAATAATCCATAAATGCAGTATTTTATATATAAATTTAGATGATGCCATCTGTGTTTCCTTTTTTCAGTGGAATAATAACACGTGTTATGCACAGTATTTGCAACAGTTTTTTTAAAAATGTTTTTTATTTATTTCTGAGAGAGAGAATAGTGTGAGCAGGGGAGGGTTAGAGAGATAGGGAGACACAGAATCTGAAACAGGCCCCAGGCTCTGAGCTGGCTGTCAGCACAGAGCCCGACATGGGGCTCGAACCCATGAACTGTGAGATCATGACCTGAGATGAAGTCAGAGGCTTAACCAACTGAGCCACCCAGGCGCTCCTGCAACAGTTTTATAAAGGTCAACAGACGCAATTCTCATTGACTGTGTTCCCCTCTTATGTACTTAGACATTTCTTCTTATTTTCTTCTTTGCTACAACTATATTGAAACTCTCCTGCTTTATTATTTGCAAAACTTTTTCAAACTGTGAAACTTTACCCTACATTGTATCATTTAATTATAAATTCCTCATTCGTGATGCAATATATGAGCTTTTTCTAGAGATCTTTTGGCTCTATTTCTGAGTCACTCACTACCTAATGGAAGATCTCTTATTTAAGATCAATACTGGCTCCTAAAAACCAGTTCTTACTTGACAAATGGAAAAAAATCTAATAATAATAAACCTTAAAATGATTCTGTCCTAAATATAAGTTAGACTACAGTGATATCAAAGAACAATAAAGTAAAAGTTTTTGAAGTAACTTCAGAAGTTATGTAGTTTAATCTGACTTCTTCTTATTTAATGTCTTAATGTCCATAACCACATTCCCATAAATGGTTAGGTAAGCTCCCAGCTTGAAGACATCCACAGAAGGAAAATATCTAGGGAAGGAAACAGGTTTCTTTCATGCTGACTCAAAAGTTTGCTACATTACACCTTTTGCTTACTAGTGCTGTTTCTAGCTCTTTGATCCTAAAAGAACAATGCTAACCCTTCCTTCACATGATGGACATCCATATAAATATTTGAGAAAAGACACTGTATCCTCTTTTGATATACAAATCTTTTCAAATTTGAACCACCATACATCATATTTTATGTCTACTCATCATTCTAGTCCTGGTCTTCTGTAAAGTAAACTGAAACCGGAAATGCTGAGCTGTATTATTTCCTCCATTAGCAACTTCTGTGTTTCTGTCACTGAAGATTGATGTCATATTAACTTTACTCAGACTCAGTTACATGGGTGTTTTGTATTGTACTTATTCCACCTAAATCCCCTGTAGTAGGCAGAATAGTACCCCTCTCTGAAGATGTCACACTCTAATCCCTAGAACCTGTGAAATAAACTCTTTGCATGGCAAAGAGCAGTGTGATAAAATTAGGAAATTTGAGATGGGGAGATTACCCTGGATTACAGAATTACAGAATCCTTATGAGAAGGAGATATGACAAGAAAAGCAGAAGTCAGGGTGCGGCTATTGCTAGAAGGGAGCCAATAGCCAATGGATGTAGAGAGCCTGTAGAAACTGGAAAAGAAAAAGATGGGATTCCCCTCCTCTCCCCTCCCCATACAAAGCCTCCAGAAAGAATACAGCTCTGCTGGTACCTTGATTTTCTCCTTATAAGACAAAATTTTAGACTTCTAATCTCTGGAACTGAAAAATAATACATCTGTGTTGTTTGAAGTTACTAAATTTATGTTAATTTGTTAAAGCAAATGACAGGAAACTACTATATTTCCTAAATTATCCTCATCCATTCTAAGACCTGTGGTATGTATATAATTTATTCTTAAGAACTTCATAAAACATATTAATGTTAAGAAAGTTTTTAGATGGTTGGATTCATCTCATTTCCCCATTCTTTTTTGATACATCTTAAATGCTTTTTTTGACTTTAATTATTAGCCTATCACTTTTGTTGTTTCTGAAAACTTGGTGAGCCTATCTCCTATCCTATGTTATGTCACTATGATACTGAAATGAAGATTTATTTTACTTAATGTACTAATTGAATCAGTTGGTCGCTGCCTCTGAGGAAGGATATAGTTGTGAATGACTGCTATACTCTGTCTGTCACTGTAGCACAGAAGGGTTGAGTTACAGCTCCTGTCATGTTTCCAATATTGGAAACAATAAAAAGAAAGTGTTGACTATTTTCCTTTAGGAATCTAAGAATCCAGAACCACATCATAAACACCAGGTCACCACACAATTTACCAAAATTCCAACTGCAAAATATGATGGCTAATAGGGAAATTTTCTGTAAATAAAAGACTTAATATATCTGAAATGAAATATAAGGATTGATGCGCAACATGAACTAGTCATATGCCATTTTCCGGGCACTGTAAGATGTCCCATGTGTTATCATGTTCAATCCCCACAATCTCCACTCTTTTGGTAGGTATTATCTTTATATATAATATTACTAACCTATGGTCAGGCAACAATTTGCCTAACAATGACATGGCTACCTGTAAATGTTGGAGGTGAGAATAAAATCCTTTCCATGTTTTGTCTTTTATTATTACTAATATTATTATCACATAACTCTGTGAACAAAGACTTGAAATATATAAACTTTCCAATATTTTACAAGATAATTGATGTCTTTATTTTAAATACATCCCAGGATGTTTAATTTGGTAAAGGCAGTAAAATAAAAAATGATGTTTCTCAAAACATTAAAACACCAGCGGAGTAAAATAGAGAATTCATCTATTGCCTAAATTTTATAGGATTGATTTCATTAACAAACTGTTGGTCAATTGGTGAGCTATCAATTGAGTTTTTATTCCTTAGGTTGACCTAAATATCTCAGCTAAAAAACAATTTGTTTCAGACTGATTCTGCATTAAAACGCTTTTAAAATGGCATGCATATCTAAACCTATTTTGGTTTCCTGAATAGAACTTTCTTCAATACCAATTTAAAAGGATGAAACTTTACCTTTAAAATGTTCAGGTCACTGTAATTATCTACCTTGATTTTTTGAAAGATAGACAGCATTTAAGTTAAAAGAAAAAGATGTAATGTCACATGGGTCAGGTATTATTAGGTAGTTCTCCATGAGCAATTAGTTGCTATGCAACAACCCTTCAAACAGTAACTGAAAATGATTTCTTATAAAATAATATTCTCTTAGATTGAGCTGGACTCAAGCTATGCAAACATAAATGAGAAGTATTAAGTCTTACTTCAGACTTACTTCTGATATTTTTGTTTTGTATAGGCCAAGGGCAGACTGCCCCAAAGTGTGTCACATTGGCATATTGATTATTTTATTTTATTATTTATTTATTTATTTAAATTTATTTATTTTGAGAGAGAGAGAGAGAGAACAGGGGACGGGCAGATGGGCAGAGAGAAAGAGAGAGAGAGCGTATCTCAAGAAGGCTCTGCCAGCACAGAGCCTGAGACAGGGCTTGATCTCAAGAAATGTGAGATGATGACCTGAGTCAAAATCACAAGTTAGGATACTTAACAGACTGAGCCACTCAGGTGCCCCAGCATATTGATTATTATTTTTTTTTTAACAAATAGTTTAGTGTCAAGTTGGTTTCTATATAACACCCAGTGCCCATCCCCACAAGTGCCCTCCTCCATGCCCATCTCCCCCTTCCCCTCCCACACCCATCAGTCCTCAGTTTGTTCTCAGCATTCAAGAGTCTCTCATGGTTTGCCACTCTCCCTCTCCCCCACCATTTCCCCCCTTCTTCTCCCCCATGGTCCTCCGTTAAGTTCCTCCTAATCCTCCTAAATGTGCAAACATATGATATTTGTCCTTCTCTGCCTGACTTATTTTGCTCAGCATAACACCCTCAAGGTCCATCCATGTTGCTACACATGGCCAGATTTCATTCTTTCTCATTGCTATGTAGTATCTATATGATGGAATTCTACATGGCATATCGATTATTTTAAATAAAAGTTATTTAAGAAACATCCAGTGCAAAGACACTCGGGTTTTCCTCTGCCCCCCCGAAAGTAAAAAACAAATCTCCAATTCAAAAAATATCCTTCCATACTAAGGAAATAAAAAGACATCTTTATCACCAGAGACAGGAACTTGAAAGCTATGAAAGCTGTGGAAACAAACCTTGTTACTTTTTTTTTTAAATCTATTACATCAGCCCAAATTCTGCTTAGAATTCCTTACTACTTAAAGTTTCCAAATATCTGTTTTATTCATCCTGTCAATTTCTCACAAACTTATCCTTTTTACATAACATGTATAAAAACTGCCTGCCTCGGTCATTTCTTTAGGTCTCAATTTCCTTATTAGGTCCCCATGGGCACATAATAAAACTTTGGTTCTTTCTCCTGTTAATCTGTCCCATGTAAATTTAATTCTTACAGCTGGAAGATCCTGATCGTAGAGGAAGGATTTTTCCCCCCCTTCAGTTTGTACCTTTAATGATAAGTTGGCCACATGAAGAGTGCTCTGGCTGTGAATCATATGCCATTATAAGCTGTAAACGTGTGCTTGTCTATACAAAGATAGAAGACAACAATGGGAATAGCGGTCTATGATGTTTGTTTATCATCCGCTTAGGAGAAACTCAATAAACTGAAAATCATCTTTTCTATGAAGTAAAACATTTTTATTTTAACACAATATAAGCCAAATAAAGGGGTCAATATCAACAAGTCCAAATACCAATTTGTTAATGAAGGAAGTAGAAATATACAGTTAATGTCCAACATTGCTAATATAAGCAACAATTTACTTTAGAGTAATATGAGCAAATCCACTTAAGGGTCAAAATTTGGTAAAAAATGAGGTATTGATTTTCAGTAAGAGGATATCCATAAGATGGTTCAGCTGCTGCTCTGAAATCAGAAGCTCTATAACTATCATCTGAAGACATGTTCTAACCCTACCTCCATAACCATAGTGATCAGCTTCACACCTAACTATTGTGTCAGCATGACTCTAACTTTAGAAATGATTACAAAAGTAACTTTTCTCCCTTTCTCTTACTGATAGTGATTTTTACTTCTACGGGGAAAAAATAAACACACCATACAATGTTATGTGATTTGATTTCTTCTTTAAAAAAATCCATGCATTTTT
Source organism: Crocuta crocuta (assembly GCF_008692635.1). Lineage (NCBI taxonomy): Eukaryota > Metazoa > Chordata > Mammalia > Carnivora > Hyaenidae > Crocuta > Crocuta crocuta. Next base: position 29,595 of record NW_027532175.1, on the reverse strand, counting down.
GAAATATATAAGAATTGCCCTGTTTGTTCCACTGTCCTTATATATGCTTTTTTTTTTACATGAACAATTAGATGGAATTAAAATACACCCAAAAATATATACATATGTTAAATTATAAATATCTTTCCCTCAAGGTTTTTAAAATGTGTTGGTTTGTGATAATATTATATTTATAAGACATATAAAATGCAATTAGATAGTTAAAACACAGTGTTTGAAGTCAGAAAAACTGACTGGTGTTTAGCTTTCCCCTTACAAGCTTTGCGATCTCGGAAAAAACCTTTCTCCTCGTTAAGCTTATTTGATCATCAATAGAGTGAGCACATTAATATCTACCATGTTTGGTTTTTACAGTGATTAGTTTGACACAAAGTGATAAACATTGCCTTATTCATAAATAAGATTTGATTAGTAAAATAATGCAAGTTGGATTAAGCTAGAATTTTAGCATATATAATCACAGAAGCCCCATAAGACCAGAGAAGTCTTTTTTGGGTGGTTGTTTTCTCAAGATAACCTTAAAGGATTACTAAAACTGGTGAGCTGATTCTAAAAGATGCAAATGGAGAGGACTTTTCTATTCTGGGGAATTACACAAGCAAAAATGTAGGATCAGAGAAGAGAAAACTATGCTTAGAAGCCATGGATATATTATTCTTTCTGGGATAAAAAGTTCATATTGATTAATAGAGGGTGACATAGTGGGAAAGACTGGGAACAGACAGAATGAACATTGTAGGACTTTCACTGTGAAGTAAGAGTTTCATGAGTATTCAGAAGACAAAGAAAGAAAAAGAAGGAGGGAGGGAGGGAGAAAAGACATGAAGGCAGGGAGGGAGCGAGAGAGGAAGGAAGAAAAGGAGACAACAAAAGGAACAGATAATGAGGGAGAAAAGAGAAAATAAAAAGGAAATGGCATGCATTAAAGTCTTGCTATGTATTAAGCACCATGATAGGTACTTTCATATAATCTCATATAATGTACACAGTCACCATAGATACTTTCATCCATACTACAAACTGTAGAAATCAAGAGAAATAACAGCATGCCTAGGCCACAGTATGCATACAATAACCAGGTTTGAGTGAAGTTCCAAGTACACATCCCGTGTCCTTGATACTCTGGCATGCTACCTTTCACTGTAAAGCGAAGGTGAGGATGGGTTTCGGCAAATATGAGGCAGTAGAGCTATCCTGTAATGATATTCATGATGGCTTATTCAACTGTACTATGCCATCAGCATATAACATAATTCATTTTCCTAAACTTTTAACACATATTAGAAAAACTGCACTAAATCAAAAAACAAAATGTGTTACAACTCGGCAAATCTGATAGTGGCTTTAGAAAATCTTAACTCCAAAGGATATTTGGCATAAGGGCCAGTATCCTCAGAGGTTTCACAGGCTTGATTAAAAATGACATTTTTTTCTTACTTTAACCATCTGTTCAGATAAATGGAAAGAATAATATCTTGAATTGTACTCATATGGCCTGGTTATATATCCATTTTAGTCAGTTCAAGACCTTTGGGATTTTCTCAAGGGTTTCTTCTAAATTAAGAGACCAGGCAACTCCCCTTTGATTTTATTATCGTAATATCACCCCTTGCTTAAAAGTTGTATTCAGAAATGGATACCAGAAGCAAGAAATATAATATAGAGGATAAAGAGATGTATTTCTAAAATGTGAGTGATTTTCTCCAATTTATATGAAGATTGGAGGCAAAGTGTTCCTTATTATAACTCTGCCAAAGTCAGCAGAGATGGTGACACTCTAGGGAAAACCTCTCATTGGAGAGTCTGGGACCACACACAGGCAAGGCTCTCTCATTTCCCAGATGAGACCGGAGACCAGTACACAAAATCATGTTGCCACAACTCTTTTCTATTTTCTTTTACCAGCAATCCATCTCTGAGGTGACTACAGCTATCTCTACCCTCTTTGTATCCAAATGGTTTGAAAAAATTCTTATTTTCAAAGGAGGTACCAGTTAAGATTCAACTGTATGGGATTTCTATTGGCAATGAATTGCTTTCCTTTTTTAGCTCACTCCAGGTCAACACTGGTTTCAAAATATAAATGAGCACTCCACAGATAACCATAAAAAGTTAAAGGAGATGTTTTTACTTTTTTTCTGAATAAGGGGGATTTTTTTATGAAGCTAATATCATATTGCTTTTTAAATATCATAGCTGCCTTTCTAAAGGCAAATAACTGTCTCAGTCAATCAAGCAGAACTCCTTTGATTTGTAATTTGACCTTTATAAATATTTAATATCATTGACCAGTACCTTTCTGAAACCCTCCTTTTGATTTTGAAAACATTGCTTATCTCTCTCCTTATCTGATTATTCTTTCTCAGGGGACTTTTTAGATTTTCCCTAAGCATATTTCCTTAAATTTCATTTTTGTTCCCTGTGGTCTGCCTTAGACCATAACTTTTCTTTCTAGATATATATTCCTTGATGACAAACCAGCCTCATAGCTTCACCTATAACCAATATACTACTGAATTCTAAGCTACATTTCTATTTTAAATCTCTCTCCCAAATTCTCTCCTCATATATTTCCTTCTTGTCTTGGATATCACAAAGGTAGTTCAACTTAACATGTCCCACCTAAAGATGTTTCCATAGCTTGTATGAATAAATCAAATTTATCTTTTGATATAAAAGCTGTCTGCTTATTTTTCTTCTTATCCATTAAAATATCAACTCTCAAGGAACAATGGCATTATTCTCAACTGATATTTATATCAAAAATAATTTTGATATAACAGAGAGGAGGACAATAAGAATAATGATATGCAATAAGAATAAAGTGGTACCCAACTGCATTTAGGAATATAAGCTGATGTTACAACTCACAAGTCTATCTCCAGTACCGAGTAACATCTGATGATTTATTCTGCTGTCATTTTCAGCCACCAAAAATAAAAAAGGTTATTTATTATCAAGAAAATGAGCAAGAAAATAATCTCTTGATTTCCACTTCAACCTACAACATAATCAAATATGAGAAAGAAGGAAAACAATTAAAAATGTAGAGAAAGACAGGGGAAAATGCATTAAGATCTAAGGGAAAAGTCTATAAGAAGGTTCATGTTTATTCAGCATCATATAATGACTGGCAGGTTTTCTAACTTACAGCCTCGTATCTAGAGGCCATGGTCCAGCACTTGAATAAGAGAAAAAATATTCGTATTTTACAAAGCTAAATGTTCAAGTAGAGAACTAGAAACTTCATGTTATCTCTGAATAACAGAGAAGCATTAAGGGAGCAATAATAAAACAACAGGCCTAGTGTGTTACAGGTTAATGAATTGCTGGTCTAGATAGTTCAATCAAAGTAGGCCAATATTGATGTGCCTTTAGAAAGACAGATGGGATATTGCATGTGCCATTCACTATAATGAATTGTCAGGGAGAAAAAATCTCCACTATGTGTATAATCATTTATGAGCAGTGGAGGAGGAAACTAAATTATAAGAAGATGTATTTCAATTCAGTTAAGAAAGAAGCAGAGACATTTTTGAGTGTATAAAAAGAAAGTTTTTTAATCAATTACTTTACAGAAATTGTCTATTTTCTAAAGGGACTTATGTGCTGAATGTGAATATATGATTACACTATAATGATCTCATTACAACACACCTCCCTCTAAAAATGATCTTCAATTCACTAATAAAAAAAATCCAGGGATGGTAGGGAGTGTGGATTTCAGACATGTGCACAATAAAAACTAAATCTGAAATATCCACTGTACAACACAGACATCCAGGACTATGTCTAAGTCATCTTTGCATCTACAATGCCCAATATAGACATAGATGGTTAATACTCAATATGTGCTTGAATAAATGAATGAGGATGAATCAGAATTCTAAAATACTTAGGTCTTCTTAAGTAAAACTATGTGCTAAGGATTTTCACATTTGCAATTACATTTCTATTTCTCATTTACATTTACTCTTGCCAACCATGCAAGATAGGCATTATTATGCCCATCTTCAAAGAAGAAAAGTGAGGGTTGGGAGGATTATAGTAGCTTCCCACAGTCAACATAGCTTGTATGTGGCAGAACTGTATAAGAGCACATCCCCTATTATCAAACCGTTTCAGACTGTATTCATTCTCTCTCTCTCTCTCTCTGCCCCTCCCTCTCTCCCTCCCTCCCTCCTGTCTCTCTGTCTTTCTGTCTCCCTCTCTCATCATTCCTCAGATCTCCAAGTAAAAGTCACTTGGTGACATTAGATCAAATGAAAGGGGAAATAAGTAGTAAATGTATAACCAGAAGTTTAATGCTTTTCTTTAGTTGGAGATCAAAGTAAAATTAAGAAAGAGATTTTTTTTGCATTTTCATAGCAAATATTTCTTTGCACCTCCTCTACCCACCCTTGTGAAGATTATATATTCAACTTGATTTCAACATTTAGCATTCTATTTTATAGCAGTTTAATAAATGACAGATGTCCACTTCAGGGAAAAATATAAAGTAGCAAAGGACAACTACTAGGACTGAACAAAAGAAGTGACTACAGAATTGATCTAAGAGTTGAAAGCAGTGATAGAACTGCAGCGTCCTTCAATTCTTATTTGTACTTTCTCCCAAACTTCAACAGAGAGTTTATGACCTCAGACTCACGAACCGCAACATATGGATACTATCTTCTTGGGAGAGCTCTTGGTAGCCTTGACTATGCTTCCTCTGCCCGGCATATGGTAGGTCTCTGTCATGTACAAAGTGAATTTTCTAATTTAATCATGGCATTTCATTCATTTGACAGAATTTACTCAGTATCCTTTGCAGGACACTTATATAAATACGGAATATACAGAACAAACAAAATGGACAAAAGCTCTGACTTCAGGGAACATACATTCTAATGTAAACCAAATAAATAGGATAGCAAAGGATAAAATGGGGTCATGAGTGGGTACAACTTAGTGATAAGATGACCTTTGAATAATGACATATCAGAAGGGAGGAATTGAACCCTGTAGATAGCTTATAGAAAAGCATTTCACCCAGAAGAAACAGAAAGTGCACATCTGAAGGTGAAATTGCATTGACTGTATTTGAGGAGCAATGAGAACATGTCTGCACAGAATGGCTGAGTATGTGGTAAGACAAGATCAGCTCAGAAAGAGGAGAACAGTGTGATGGTCTGAATGTTTGTGCCCCTCATGTTTACATGTTGAAAACCTAATGCCCAAGTGATGGTGTTAGTAGGGAGGCGTTGGTAAGTGATTATGTCATGAAGGTGATGCCCTCATGAATAAGTGTTTTTATAAAAGAGACCCTAGAGACCCTGCACCCCTTTCATCATGTGAGGTTTTGGTGAGAAATCAGCAGTGTGCAACCTGGAAGAGATCCCTTACTGGACCATGCTGGCACCCTGAGCTCACATTTTTAGTCTCTAGAACTTGGCAAAATAATATTGGGTTGTTTATAAGCCACCTTGTCTGTGGAATGTTGTTATAGGAGCTCAAACAGACTAAAGCAAACAGTTTACACCATGTATGAATTTTTGGTCCTTATACAGATGTTAACTTTTGCTGTGAGTGACATGAGGAGTCAACAGATTGGTCTGAGGAAAGAAATGATATGAACCAACTTCAGTTTTAAAAGATCATCTGACTGATGTACAGAAATTAGTTTTTTCAAGGGGAAGGGTGGTGTCAGATTGAGAATCTGGGTGACTATTGTAGATAATAGTGATAGCCGTGGAAGGTGTGAGAAATGGTAGGATGATGAATATTTTTTGAAAATACATAGAATTTACTTTAAAAAAATGAAGAGTCGGTGTTGATGTTGAGTTTTGTGCCTCTCTCGTACTGAACAGTATTTAATTGGAACTTGGAACTGATCCTCATTTTGCTATAATACCAGCTTCCAGAACTTCCCTCTTATGCATGATATGTCATACTTCAGTGGTATCTCAGACTATGGTGATGTGGTATTCATTTTTTGGAAATAATAGATAGATAGATAGATAGATAGATAGATAGATAGATAGATAGATAAAGGGGAAAAAAGGTTATCTATTTTTGAGAAGCCAGTTTTAAAATAAAAAAGACAACTCAGTTAGCAACTAGTTTAAACAAACAACAAGAAAATAAAAGACAACATATACTTGGGATCACACCCGTGACTGGGAGGGACACCAGGCAAGGAGCAGTGACCAGATAAATGAAGCAGAAGATGACAGTGATGTGGTATGTCCCAGGATTAGGCAGTTACTTTGTTAATCAACCACATACAAGTAACAACAGAAAGAAAAGCCACAGAGCATAAGAACTCATTAAAGCTTTTTCCACCATGGAGATCAAGTGCCAGAATCCATGCGACTATTGTGTTTCCATTCATGCCCTTCATTTCCATCTTGCCCCAGCACAGGCCAACTCAGATGGGAGCACTGACTTTGGAAAGGAATCATATGTCACGTACAGGTATCTCTGATTTACCTTTCTCGGTATTATTAAATGACTTGCTACCATGGTAACAAGATACAAAGCAAATAAAAATAACCAACAAGGCTATTGTAACTTTTAGTTTTTAGAGAAGTATTTCAGAAGACTTTAAAGATTCATAGCCTCTGTGTGTTGTTTTCTCATACTATTCTTAAACTGTTTTTACAATTCTTCCAGGAATGGAACCAAAAGATGCAGTTAAAGAATGGTAAGTTAAAGAATTAAATGAAAAAAAAAAATCTATGTATTCCTTTCTGAAGGAAGGGAAAAGAAATCACACATTAACCATTAACCTGTGATGAATAAAGTTCCCATTGTAACAATTCGCTTTGTGTAGGGAATGGCAGGGTGCTCCATTGACTTAGCTAAAAGCCAGTTGTAACCAAGAAACTTGTCATAAAGTAACACAGCACCTGAGAGAGATCATTGTAGGAGTGTTCATTAAACTAAGACAAGAAATATTGATCTGCAGGAAGGGAGAAGAGCCGCAGGGGACTTTTCAATGGTGTGGAGGCAGGAGGAAGAAACAGAGACGAGCGAAATAAGCTGTGGTTTTTTTCCATGTCCTTTATCCAAAATGGAGTTTGCAGTGTAACTGCTAGAATGCATAAAATAAAAGAAATGGAATATCAGAAAAACAGCAGGATTCAAGCAGTCCATAAAGGGAAAGATGGAAAAAATGCCTCCTACCACACCCATAAAACTGAAGAGGATGTGTTTCTAACTGTCTGATCTAAAATTTGAGCATATTTCCACCAATGTTTTAAAAGATTTCATCTGGACAGTATTAATCCTTAAAATACCTTCTTTTTAAAATTTTTAACAGTTTATTGTCAAGTTGGTTTACATATAACACCCAGTGCTCATCCCCACAAGTACCCTCCACCATGCCCATCACCCCTCTTCTCCTCCCTCCCACCCCCATCAGTCCTCAGTTTGTTCTCAGCATTCAATACCCTCTCACAGCTTGCCTCCCTCCCTCTTCCCCACTACTTTTCCCCCTTTCTAAATACCTTCTTTTTTTAAATGTTTTATTTATTTCTGAGAGAGAGAGAGAGAGAGAGAGAATGAGCAGGGGAGGGTCAGAGAGAGAGAGGGAGACACAGAATCCAAAGCAGCCTCCAGGCTCTGAGCTAGCTGCCAGCACAGAGCCTGATGCAGGGCTTGAACCCACGAACCATGACATCATGACCTGAGCCAAAGTCGGACGTGCTTAACCAACTGAGCCACCCAGGTGCCCCTTAAATTACATTCTTAATTTCACAGCTAAGATACTTGAAAAGTAGGACAACATTGGCAATACAGACATTGGGCAAGACAGGTGGGGGCGAGGCTGGGGGGATTCAGTGTGGCCAGTAAACAACAACTGAATTTTTAAGGTGAGAATAGTCCATGGACTAGGAACTCACTCCTGCTAACATCCAAGTGTATTCACCTACTAGCAACAAAAGTTGATTTGTTGCTCACCTTCCACTCTGCTATTTAACAATAATAATTATAAACATTACTAAATTCTAATACCTAGCAGGAAACTGATATAACGGATTAATTGATAGCAAAAGGATATAATACCCAGCACAGTACCGTGGAGATATATCCATTCATTCATTCACTCACTCAGTAAATATATATTGCGTATTTTATTCTTAGCAGTCTCATAAGTTCGACTGTGAACTCAAATTCAAAGCTTACAAACAGAGGCCCAGTCTGCTTGGAATGCATGCTTAAGTATAGGGAAAAAAGTCATCAAATATCACACAATATAATTACAAAAATGTGCATATAAAATAAAAATAAGATACTGTTAAATTCCATAACAAGAGAGGGCCATCTATTCTGATATTGCTTCCTGAAAATATGACTATGGAATAAATATCTGAAACCTCTACTTCATGTTACCTAGATGGGGTTGGGGGGGTGAGGCCAGAATGGGGGTGAGGAAGACTCTTGTACACTTAGAGAGCAGCATTAAAACGTGGGGTTTTAATGGATGAAAAGTATCAGTCCGATTTATATTTTTTAAAGGATGCTACAACTTGTGGAACAGACTGAAAAGAGGCCAGTTTAGAGGCTATACTTGAGTAAATCCTGTGTGGGCTGCTGACGACTTGAATGAGCATGGTGACTGTGGAATTATTGAGAAGTGGCAGGAGCAGGAAGTCAGAACTGAGAGATTTTAGGGGTCATCATTGTCTTAGTCAGTTTGGTCTGCGATTACAGAATACCACAGATGACTCATCTTGAGGCAAAATTGCTCTCCAGTTATGAGCCTGGGAAACCAAACAAGTTACATGCTTCCTAAATACAATGATCAGACTGGCATAGGACAGACATTCTATTGCAAAAGAGATAAATAGAAAAGAATAAAGGGATAACAGGCTCCAAGTAAGGCCAAAACCCAACAGGGAAAAGAACATTAAATCTTAAAATTCAAGATTAATCCTTTCTGGCTCACTGCTGTGCCTCTGGACTCACTAGGGTTGGTGGACATACCTCCACGGGTGTCTCAGAGTAGAGGTGCATACCCAAGGCTCCCTCACGCTGCAGCATTACACCTTCAGCAACCCTGGGCACAGCCCACACTACAGCTCTCTCCAGGACCTCACCCCAGGGCACTGGGCAGGTGCATCCTGGCCTGCCTAAATCAGAGCGGTAGCCTCACCCTTCGATACCACTCTGTCCTGACTATTGCACTCTAGGCCCATGGTGGGAGTAGCAACCCCAATGGTCACTGAAACACCTTGGGGGAGTCCCTTTTCCCTTGTCTTGAAGGATAGTTCCTGACTTATGGTAGATTAGGTCCACAGCGATATCCGTATCAAATGGTCACTGGGCCCATACCCTGAACACACTCTCTTTTGTTGTTGTTGTTGTTTTTACAAAATGGTTTGGCTGAGAGTTTTCTAAATCCTAAAGTTTTGGTTGTTTTTTACTTGATAATTCCATCTAAAAGACATTGCTCTCTTCTCCCATTTTGCTATAAGCAGTCAGGAGGAAGTAGGCTACTTCTTCAGCACTCTGCTTAGAAATCTCCTCAGCTAACTGTCCACTTGCATCACTTGCAAGTTCTAGTTTCCACAAAACACATGAACACAACTCATGCTGCTTTATAACAAGAATGACCTTTCCTTCAGTATCCAATAACATGCTCTTCATTTCCATCTGAGACCTCAACAGAATAGCCTTCATTGCCTATATTTCCATCAACAACTCTATTCATGGTTACTTAGGTATTCTCTAAGAATATGGAAGCTTTCTCTATAGCTCTCCTCTTTTCTTTTTGAGCCACCATCCAGAATCACCTTTGAAATTCCACCCTAGTCCAATCTAGGTTTTTTCTAGTGTGCACCTCAAAACTCTTCCAGCCCCTACTCATTACCCTGTCCCAAAGCCACTTTCACATGTTTAGAGATTTGTTTTGCAGCACCCCACTTCTTAGTATCAATTTCCAGCTTAGTCCCTTCAGGCTGTTATAAGGAAAATATCATAGATTGAGTGGCTTAGACAATAAACATCCATTTCTCATAGTTCTGTTAGTCCAAAAGTCCAAGATGGAGTCACTGTCAGATTTGATGTTTATTGAGTGCCCACTTCCGGTGAATAGATGGCTGTTTTCTCATTTTCACACATGGTGGGGATAAGTGATAGATTCTTTGGTATCTCTTTTACCCATGAGGGCTCTACTCGTATGACTTAATCACTTCTCAAAGGCCCCATCCCCAAATACCTTCACATTAGAGGTTAGGATCTCAGTGCATGAGCTCTGAGAGCTGACACATTCCATAATAATCACCATACTCACATAACTTATTTGGCATTAGTAGGTGTTAAATAAATAGGAGTCAAAACAATATCAAATAGGAAAGGAAGTAGACAGGGAAAGAAATCAGGACATAGAAAATTTTAAATAAATATTTGGACACTGGGTGACTTCAGATGGTTACCAGTAACAAACAGATCACCTCTGAATATTTCAATCAGAAATGGATCACTTAAATAATTTATTTTGAATAAGCATATTTTAACTGTCATAAAAAGTGATACATGTAATCAATCAAAGAATGATCTTGGTCCATTTTCAGGCAACTACCTCACATACTCTGATAAAAATCAGTCATTGTGGAAAAGACAAAACTATGGAGAGAGTAAAAAAAGAGATTAGTGGTTGCCAGAAGTTTGCAAGATGGAGGGATTAATAAATTGAGCACTTGGGGATTTTTAGGGCAATGAAAATATTCTGTATGGTACTGTAGTGATGGATACAAGTCATTATACAATTGTGAAAATACATAGAAGGTACAATACCAAGAGTGAAATCTAATGTAAACTATAAACTTTAGTCTTTAGTATTAATATTGTTCCATCATTGTAATAAACACTAATATAAAATTTTAGTAATAAAAGCTTACGAAGAAGGGAGGGAGTATAATAAAACTGTCCTTTCTACTCAATTTCCTTTTGTAAACCTGTAACTGCTTTAAAAAAAATAAGGTCTATTAATTAAAAATGAGTCAGTTATTACAACCTTTTCATTATTGCTAACATCATTCTTGCTAAAATCACAGTAAATTTTTTCCAAATAATACTGAGCCCCAGCTACCTGAAATACAAACATAAAGAGATATAAAAATATTAGAAGTAAATTAAGAATATCAATGACAGGCTAAGTATATTGACATCTTGCACAGATTTGAAGATGTGGTATTCTATTTATAGACTTACAAAAATTCAATCTTGACAAAGCTCTCAGCTTTGAAGATCATAATTTTGGGGTTCATACAACAAATACTCCTATAAACACTTTTCTGTTCCCTCTCATTGTAAGAATAATGCCTTATTAGTAACTTTATTGTTTTCCTATGAAAATAAATCATTAAATCAGATAAATTGAACAAAGCTGAAACCCTTTATTCAAAGAAACTTCATTAGTCATCAAAGGGTGTTTAATCACATGTGTTGCTACCTATGGCCATGAAGAGAGAGAAAAAGCAGAGCTTATTAGATGGTCATGTTCTACAATCTTGAGTATAAGACCACAGAGATGGAAAGAGTGTCCATCACTTCTTTGTGTGTACCCTATCAAAATGGGATAATTAAATTTGTGTTACCTTTGTGTGTTTTGTTTTTTTCTATGTATTTGATGCCGTACATTCACAAAGAAATGCAGGTGGAATAGAAAGGATTGGATTGGAGATTTTAAATTATTCTAGTCTATCTTGGCCATCTGTAACTCACCTACTTATTTATAAATTGTATTTTCTTTGATAAACCGTATCTACTTGACTTACAGGTAAATTTTAAATCATGCAAAAAATTAAGTGAGGGCTTGTTCCATAGGAACATATAAGGATGGCTAAGTAGGCATCTAAGTTGTGAAATTACAATTATTGGATATCAATGAATGAGATATTGTTATCCTCAAGGTTTTATGAGCCATCTTGGCACAAGTAAAGTCTTTGTGGAGGATCCATGTGAGAAATTATAATGAAGCATCTAAAGTTAGCAAAACAACTAGCAGTAAATGAGTGAGAAGCATTCAATAGTCACTTTCAAGTACTTGCTATGTTCCAGATTTTGCCATGTATTAAGGCTTTCTGTGTTCATCCAGTAGTTTTTGTGCATCTCCATTAAGCCAAGAACAGTTCTACACATGAGAGCAACAGCAGTAAACCAAAATCCTCTCCTCATAAGACATAATGCTCTATGGAGGGGAGGAAAACAAATGAGGGAACTGGTTAACTGCATACAAAAATATGAAGGGAGAGTTTACACTGGAAGAGATACCTGAGTTAGGTCTGTTGGACTGTTCTGTAAGGCAAAGGGAACACAGATCGATATATGCATGGAAAGAAGGCTAAAATAGCATGATACATTTCAAAAAGAACAAATGGTTTGTGATAAGTATTATATACAGGAAGGAGGTATGTAAAAAGAGGAAGGTTAGCCAAGATTATGGAATTTAAAATTTATCATGATGGCAACACAGTCCATTGCATGTATTTAAGTCAGAAAGCAGCACGATCAGTTCTGTTTTAAAAATAACATGGGAAAAATATAAATAGGATGTGGATTGAATTTCAGAATGTGAAAATGAGAAGCAGTGAGCATTGTCAGGAGGAAAATACAATCATCCATGTGGACGATAATGAGGACACAAAGTAAGGTTATCTATGTGCTCTATATGTGCATATAGAGAACTTTTTTCTTTTAGAAAAGAATCACCTAAAATGACAAGATAAAATATACAACTTGGAGCAGATGTCATGAATCTGGGCTGAGACAAAGGCAGCAAGAATCCTGCCAAAGGAGTCAGAAAGTATGTGTGTGACATAAAGAACAAGAACAGCAAGGAAAAAGCAGTCCCTAGAAATAGTGGTTTGGTTTTAAGTCTTAGAAGGCTGTCAGAATATATAGTCGCTTGGAATATTACTTACACATGGTTTTTTTAATATTTGAAATACCCATCATATTTATCAAGCCAGCCTGTGATGATCTAGTAAGATACCCTAAATATTCTGCAATGGCAGAAAAAGAAGGAGGGAGAAAAGAGATAGAAACCAATTGAAAAACCCATGGAGATCTAGAAGTGATGCTCAGATCTTGCAGTCACACACTTACATCCTCTCAAAACTGACATTAGCATTCATTACATTCAACCTCATTCTAAAGAATCCTTACATTTCCTAGTCTATTTCCCTTCTAACTCTCCATTACTCAAACGTGGTTTCCTTATATTTAGGATGATAATTTTGCTTCCTATTCCACTAAAAAAAATGTAGAATAGCAATTACTCAAGCACCTAAAAGCACTCTATTAAGTCTTCATTTAAAGGGCTTTCTCTTGACTCCACATATCCTATGTCTACTTCCAATTTTTCTGCTCCTCTTTACAGAACAAAGACTTCTCACTGGTCCGTACTCATTGCTACCAATTCCTCTCCTTTTAGCTCTTGACTCCACTTGAATCTGGCTTTCTTCCCCACCACTACGCCACAACCACTATTGTCACAGATATTGACAACCCAACGAAGCCCAAAGGTCAGTCCTCAGTACTCTTCCCAGTTGGTCTGCCAGCGACTTCTGACATAAGAGATCACTCCCTGCTCCCTGAAACACTTTCGTCTCTTGGCTTCGAGAAACCCTCGTCAACTTCCCTCTGTCTCACTGGCTAATACTTCTCAGGCTCTTGCTGGCTTCTCATCATCTGCCTGGTCTCATTCTGTTAAAGTGCTTCAAGACATAAGCCTTAGTCCTATTTTTTTTTTTTTTTTAATCTACAGTTACTCCTTTGGTGATCTGATACAATTCCTTGACTTTAAATAGCATCTATCTGCTTATGATTGTCAAATCCATATGTCCAGACTGGGCCTCTCATTAACTCCAGGTTACAATATAAAACTCTAGTCACCATTTTCATTCTGATGGTAACATATATTCCAAACCCAATGTATCTAAAATTAATCTCCTGATTTTCTCTGTTACTACATTATTTAAAATATATATCTCAAGTAATGTCAGCTTCATTCTTCTGGATGCTCAGATCAAAAACCTTGCAGACGTCCTCTGTTCCACACCAAAATTTAATCTAAAAGCAGACCTGCAAGAGGTGCCTGGGTGGCTTAATTGGTTGAGTGTCAACTTCCGCTCAAGTCATGATCTCACAGGTCATGAGTTCAAGCCTCACATTGGGCTCTGTGCTGACAGCTTAGGGCCTGGAGCCTACTTTGGATTCTGTGTGTCTATCTGCCCCTTCCCTGCTCATACTCTGTGTCTCTCAAAATTAAATAAATGTTTAAAAAAACACAAATAAGCTTTTAAATAAATAAAAAATAAAGGCAAACGCTCTTGGCTTTACACTCAAGAATCTGACCATTTCTCAGCAGCTTTACTGATACCGCCTAGGACAAAGTCACCATTATCACTCTCAGGGATTATTACAACAGCCTTCAAAATGGTCTTCCTCGTGTGCCCTGTGTCCTTTTAGTATCTGTTGCCAAACAGCAGACAGAGTGATTATCTTAAAATGTAATCCATATCATATCATTCTCAGCTCAGAACCTTTGCACGGCTCCTTACCTAACTCGGAGTCAATGCCAAAGCCCTCTTGCCAGCCACTTAGACGGCCATGCGTCTTACTACCAGGCCCTCACTCGTTCTGCAAAACCACACTGGCCTGCTTGTGGTTCTGCAAGCATCCCGGGTACTCTTCCAACTCAAGATTGCCCTCGCTCGAACCTCCACCTAGAATTCTCTTTTCCGGATATTGTCATACTTCCTTCTTAGAGTCTTCACTCAAACATCACTATCTCAGGAAGCCTTCCTTGACAATTGTGCTCAAACTTGCAACACATCCCATTGGCAGGCATATCCTGTCTCTTTCACTGTCTCATTTTATCCCTAATATGTCACCCTACTGAGGACAGGTACTGTTGTTGTTCACTGTTGAATCTACAGTGCAAAGACCCATTTCTAACACTTGGGGTCATTTAGTAAGTAGCCATTGAATACATAAATTATGAATATTTTAGTCTGATAAAATATCCTCAGACTGACTACTGGAGATAAGGAGTAGTACTAGAGGGGAGAGAGGGTGAAAAGGAGTTTTGGTATACCAAAGCAACAGTAGAGAAGAGAAAGCCCCAAGCCATCTGGTGGTTGTCTGTATAATAGAGATATTTCTAGTGTTGTTCATTTTGGGAAATTTAGGGGCACTGGGTGGCTCAGTCAGTTAAGCTTCTGACTCTTGATTTCGGCTCAGGGCAGGGTCTCCCAGTGGTGAGACTGAGCTCTGCATTGGGCTCTGCACTGACAGCATGCTTGAGATTCTCTCTCTCCTCTTTGCCCCTCCCCTGCTTGCTCACTCGCTCTCTCTCTTCCATTCTCTCTCTCCCAAAATAAATAAATAAACTTAAAAAAAAAAAGAAAATTCCATTTGTGTAAACTAATTGTAATTTTATCATTTGTATCATTAAGATACAACTGTAATTGTATCTTAATTCATTTTCTCCTCAAGTTAATACAGGGCCTGATGCTTGCTTTGTATGAATTTTATAGTTTTATAAGCTGGAGCATCTAAAGATTAAATATATTATCAAGAATCTCAAAGCAAATCAGTGATGAGNTCACTAAATGTTACTTTATAAGACAAATAGATAAATATATATATATATATTATTTTGTAGTTATATAGTATTTCCCCTAAAGAATAATAACATAAGGTTTTTGTTATTATTACTTCTGTATTGTGACTCACAGCCAGAAAGAAACTGATAGCTAGGCCAAGACAAAAATCTGTTTTCATGCCAAATTACAGCCATTTACAAGGATGGATTCACATATAACATATGGCCCAAGTCCTATTGATTTTGCTTATGACTATTAAGTTTCTGAAGTGTTAGATGTTAAAACATCTTGTTCCCGTTTGTGCTAGCTTAGTTACTCCCATTAACATTAATAGGAGCTCTAGAATACATTCAGAGAATATGTAGTATTTCATAGAATTTTATTACCAGTTATGTTATGGGCACTCATGATATTTCCAGTCATATTTACTAAAATGTTACACAGCATATTTTGCCTGAGAAAAAATTTCAGGTGATCATCAAAGGGCTGTGGTATATTTTAAGTAGAATTACTGTTGTGACATGATTAACTTTTCCTTCTTGAGGGTTAAAAGCATCATCAGTCATTTCTTTTGCATTTAGAGCAAGATATCATTCGATACATCACCTTAATGAAGGCTAAGGAGCAGCACAATAAGATGTAAATACCCCGCCTTTTATGGGTCATCTTCCCTGAAATGTATACCCAAAAAGGATGTCTGGCTTCTAGTCTTATATTTAGTTAAATATTTCAGAGGCTGTTAAATAACCTGGAAATAATAATCACCCCTATGTTTACCAGTTCACTGTTAAGGTTTTTATAAAGTGCATCTTTGTAGTCTTGAAATTAGGCTTTTAGTAGCAGAGGTTTTCTTTGCACTTTTGTGTACATAATACATAAATGCCACATTCCCACACTCACAGCAGTTACGAAAACATGGCCAGTATAAAATAACACAGCTAGAGGAAACCTAATCAGTTGCCTCTTTGTCTGACTCCTTCCTGCAGAGTCTGAAAAGTGGGGCTCTCAGGTACATGTA
Source organism: Crocuta crocuta (assembly GCF_008692635.1). Taxonomy (NCBI): domain Eukaryota; kingdom Metazoa; phylum Chordata; class Mammalia; order Carnivora; family Hyaenidae; genus Crocuta; species Crocuta crocuta. Next base: position 12,978 of record NW_027532175.1, on the reverse strand, counting down.
GGTCATCAAAGTAATTTCCTCTTGTTTCCTGGGAAGTCCAAATTATTTTATATCCATTCTGACTTCTCTAGTATCAGAAGTAAGGGAACAAAACCTTCACTTTCTTGCTAATTATTTTTACTCTGGCTCATACTTGCTACTTTCTATTGGAATTGTAATTCACCAGGCTAGTAAGTATGTTGCTTTTTGACTTTTATATCTTCTTTTTGACTTGTTTCTTAATATTTTCTTTTGTTTTCATTTAGATCAAAAAAGGATCAATAAAACCTGCAACAAATAAGCCATAAAGAAGAAAGCTGCACTATTTATTGGACTAGACTTCTAACAGCATATCAGCTGAATGTTAAAAATGTTAAATTGTCTGTAACAGAGCAAAGTGAGTTACTTACAGACTTATTTATCCTACTAAGAAACTTGAAAGTCTCATGTGTATGTATATGTATCTATTTCCATAAATATGTATATATGCATAAGCAGATATGTAGCCAATGAGCTACCAATTGTAAATATTTTAGATTTTATAACCATTGATCATTTTAACTAAGATGTATCAACACCAGTCCTTTTATTCATTCCTGAGCATGTATTCTAACAAAAGTTCACCAAACTCTGTAGTAAACTGGATACAATATATCATTCTTCATCTTTTCCTATTCCCTTTCATTACAAATCAGCTGAGATTAGATAAAACCTTTTAGTTTACACTTAATGTGAGCAAAACCATTTTTCCTCAAGTACTCTGAACAGAGGTTTGTGCTTTCATAGCGTGGTAGTTCATTTGAGATTTCCTCCATATTCCATAATGAGGACAAAAAATTTAAAAATGTTAGTTTATGTTTCAAATCCATTAAAAGTTCTTATGTAGCTTGAGCCCCAAAATGAATGATTTCATACCTCCCCTGTTCATTTTATCTATCCATTCTTTCATTGGACATTATTGAGTGCCTACTAAAGGCTTTAGCCTTGAGTTTACAGTTTAGTGAGAAAAAGTAACAAATATGTAAAATGCATTGTGATCATTGGCATAAGGAAGGTATGCATGTGTGCTACACAAACGCAAAGGAATGAAATACTTCTGCCTGGGGAGATGAAGGAAAGCTATGCAAGGGGTATTATAAGTTGAATTTTGAATGAGAGAGAGATTTCGTAGGCTGCTTTTCCTGTCTCAGATGGGTGCTACTATGTATATATACTTCAAAATTACCTGGAGGCTTTCAAAAGCATAACTCCTAAGAAAATTGCAGATTGATCTGTGTGGGTGAAATACAAGGAAGACAGAAGGGTAATAAACTCACTAGAATGAAAGGAAATAAATAATTAAAAACTTTTTGTGCTATAGTAAAGTTTTTGGACTTGACTTTGTTGGTTATAAGAAATAGCTGAATGAGTGTCTGGATTAAATTGGAATCGCTGAAAGAGTAACCCTAGGGTGTTATGTCAGATGACCAAGTTAGGAAGTCCTCCAGACATCATTTTTTTCCAGGATGAAAATGACAGTGAACCAAATGGAATGATTCTAATGATGGCATCAAGTAGAGTCATTCTAGAAAGAGGCATTCATGGAGTCCTAAAAATAAAACTTAAATTGTAGAATCCACAGAGTTTTGAGTTGAGATGAAATATAATATAAACGATTAATTTAGATTCTTTAAAAACTTATCATTGCTTAGGGAAATACATACCCTTCAGTAAGATTGTAAAAGATAAAGAAATTTGTGTAAAGATTAGGGGAGGGTCAAAATGTGGGGTGAAATCAGAGAGAATAAGCCATGTATACCCACATAATAAAATTAGGCATACTCTCTCATTACATATTTTTAACATTTTTTAAATGTTTTATTTATTTCTGAGAGAGACGGCATGAGCAGGGGAGGGCCAGAGAGAGAGGGAGAGACAGAATCTGAAGCAGGCTCCAGGCTCTGAGCTGGCTGTCAGCACAGAGCCTGACATGGGGCTTGAACCCACAAACCGTGAGATCATGACCTAAGCTGAAGTCAGATGCTCAACCAACTGAGCCACCCAGGTGCCTCTCAATACATTTTATTTAAGCATTAATTAATTCAAATTTTATTGTTAATTTTTCAGGAAAAAATATCCAAATAAAAACAAATTGGTTGAAACCCAATAAATTTAAAAATAAACATATGAAGGACTGGGTTATAAAATAAACAATTAGAGAATGGAAATTTGAGATAGGTCATAAAGAAGCAGAAATAAAAAAGAAGTAAAAATATTTATTAAGCACAAATTTGAGGCAGACACCATTATAGGAACACATGCATGATTCTTTACATGCCTTTGATTCATCCTTGATATTTCTGTGCATGGTTACATTACAGTGGGGTAAGTGTGGATAATTTTTACCTTCTAAATTGCCTGTAATATGTTTATATTGAATATACTAAGTCTATATTCAAATTCATATTATTTTCCACTCAATGGGATAGTAAATCATGAAATGTTAGTTTTGAAATACATTAGAATAACAGTCTCACTAATTTCTTTTACATCTGGGAAATGTATATCCTAAATATGAGAAATGATGTGTACAAAGACTTACTGCTTGTTAGTGTGAAGCTTACCAAACCTGCAGTCTGTCTCGGCATTAAGATAAATATAAACTGATTGCATTTAGATTCCTCCGGCTTTGGTAAAAGGAGTTGTATGGCTCTTTTTGCCCTGCATAACTTTTTACTTGAAATCCAAACATATATCAACAGATGACTATGTACTATTTCATCAGTATGAAAAGGCAGGAACACTTGTTTAGGAATATGAAGGTGAAATAAAATAGAAAAGAACAAGAATTAAGGATTTTTTCAAAAATCTTGGGAGAGATAAGGAAATAAGGAAGAGAAACATAAGCCTAATTTTCCATTTAAGTTAGGAAAGAGATCACTGCATGCATGTAAGTCACTTTGTCATTTGTACTTTGACATGACTTATCATGAATAAGATGAAGGCTGTCATTGTCCATCAAGGAGAAATGCTAGTGCAGCTATGAACAGTACATTAGAGAGAGTTCATTCAGCATTTTTTTCCAACTAAAAAGTCCACATTACTCTGAACACAGTTAACAAGTGTCAGACATTGGATATTTGAATATAGTAACAGTCCCATACCCCAAAAGTCTCTTAATAAGCATCTACAATTATCTGCAACAAAGTAAACACAGAACACATTTATAAGCAACTCATAAAAACTATAATATAGGTACTATAAAATTTCTATCATGAGAGTATGGTGATAAACCATACAATACCTACTAGTACCATTATAAGATACAAAAATGTAATTGGTATATTTTATGGGCTGTGTTTGTTGTTTTATTGTGTGTGAAAGCAAGAGATTTTTCAGGATTTCATAGGGGCGCTAGAAACCTACGCTTTTCTTCTTTTTTACCTCATTCCACCTCTTACCCCAGAGTAAGCCTGAACAAGAAAAATGGTCCTGACCCTGTGCAGTGAGCAACGTAAAAGGAGAACTCAGAACTAATACCCCATTTCTGGAGGGAATGTTAAAGATATAGTGATTATTGCCTTTCTTTCAACCCTTCCTTATTTCTGGTTGTATTCTTCATTTGCAATATGCATCTCTTGAATTCTTCTTATGCCTTCTGAATAAATGAATATGTGATTAGAAGGAACAAGTGAATATCTTCCTTTCCTGTCAAAAATAACTGATCATCATAATTGCGTACATTCAGGTCTCTGTTAATATAGTCAGTATCCGGTGTTAACATCTTGAGCCAAATTTTGTTTTTTGGTACAGAGAGTTCTACATTTATGTTAGAAATATCTACTAGAAAACCAACCAAGAAACCAGGAGGGACCATCATAAATGAGCACTAGGTTACAGGGCATAGACTCTAAAACAGTTCAGAATAGGCCTAAAGAGCATTGGGAAAATGGTAATAAAAGTAACAAGAGAAATTACTCCTTTTCCAGCCATTTCACTATTTTATTATAATAGTTAGTAGTTTGTTCTGCCTTCTTGAGATTTTGCTGATTCTCAAATTTTCAGCCACAAGAGAGCAAGGAGAATCAACAAATCAATCAGTTCAATTCAAACTCTGAAATCAGTGAAATCACACTCCAAAAACATTTTTCAACCCTGCAAACAGACAGTGACACAGTCCAGTCCCTATGGCTAGCAAAAAGCAGTTAAATCGGTTTTTCTTTATTTGTTCTGAGAATCTCCACCTTCATGATGTCTGATAAACCTTAACAGACTATATGGTCATTAAATTTAAGCTTCCCTGTAGACTTATTAAATTCCAAATCTGGATGGGACTTGAAAAATCATCTCGCGACTAATTCATCTTCATTTTACAGAAGACAGGGTTACACATTTGAATTTCTATTTTCATTTCTCTGAGTATAAAATTGAAGAAAATGGACACTTTTACTGAGTGATATCTTAATTCACATGACGTTTCTTTAGCTTTGAAAGCAGTACTAGGTATCTATTAATTCATCTTTAGAAACATAACTATTGAGCATTAAGGAGCACTTTGAGTAAGATAGACACTAAAGTAAGTAAACAAGCAAGTGATGCTTTATCTCTCTCCTCTTATAATAGGAAACAGAATCAAGGTAAGAAAAAGACATTTTTCTTCTCAAATATATTCTATAAATCAGCAGTAAATTAGATTTCTACTTTTTAATTTTTTTTTCATATAATAAAAGCAAAAAGTGTTGTGCCCCTATTTCCTTGGGGTGAATGATTTGTGTCCTAAACTTCTAAATTTCATTTTCATTTTATTATTATAATAGTTAATGTTAGTGTGTGTGTGTGTGTGTGTGTGTGTAGTCAAAGATGTTGCCAGAAATTTTCATAAAAGAATGTATTTTCTGTGGTTAACAGGGAGATTTTAGTAATCATAGAACGTGTAGCTGAATTTTTTTCAATACAAGAGAAAATATTGACATCTGTCATAAAAATATTGTCCTTTAAGGGTTTAAACTGCAGTAATTAAAGTAATTTTAATACATTTATGTTGTGTTAACAACCCTTTCAAAATAAACAAGATTTTTATCTCACAAGAAAGATCTTAGTTTTATAATCTGAACAAAATTTGAATATGATATATTTTATGTAGAATTTTCATAATATGAAACTATTAGAAATAATTTGTTGACAGTTTCTAAATGGATATTCTGGAATATCTTTGGATATAGAAAGTGATGTGAACCTAGTGTCTAATCTTGGATTTTGATACCATTGTCCAATAAATGCAATCAACACGCCTTGGAGAAATGACTAATTCTAGCACCGAGACAGAGAATATGCAAGATGAGCCTCAATGACCTTGCAGTGCCAGAAAGTAAAATAGTGGTCAAAGATAAAGGATGGAGGTATGGCAAAGAAACACAGCAGTCAACTGAGAGAGCTTCCAAAGGTCAAAAATAGAGTAAGTTGAGCAACAAAAGAATCAACATATTACCATATCATACTCTAAGGTGTATTTTTAAAAGTATAGAGATATAAAATTAATATCCATGCTGGATGGATAAGTGATTGAATAAATAAGTAAATGGAGTAAAAAAAAAGAAATCTATGCAGGAAAACTTCAAATTATTTATGTGTATATCCTCCTCCAAGAAGGTGAAACATAACTTCCCATTTCTTAAATGGGAGCTACACAGTGACTTATTTCCAAAGAACACAGTGTCAAAAACAGAAAAACTTGACAGCTGAGAAACTCGACAAACATTACCATAGCCAGATAATCATGATTAACATCAACAGAGATGATTCATATTAATAATATGTTCCCTTTAGATAATGTGATGAAAATGGCACTGTATCTCTGTGATCTTTTTCTTAAACACCCAAATCCTCACTGTAACAAAACAAACAAACAAATCAGAAAAACCCAGTCTGAGGGCTATTATACAAAATGCTGGTCAGTACTCCTCAAAACTGTCAAGGTCATCAAGGAAATTCTGAGAAACTGTCTTAGTCAAGAAAAGTCTTAAAAGATATGATGAGTAAATATAATGTGGTCTCTTGGATGAGATTCTGGAAAAGAAAAAAATATGTCACTTAAGAAAAACTAAGAAACTCTGAGTAATGTACAAGATTTAATTAATAACTTACCAGCATTAGTTCATTAGTTGTGACAAATGCACCAGAGAAATGTAAGATGTTAGCAAGAGAGGAAACTGTCTGGGGTATATGTAATTTCTTTGTAGCTTTTTTTTTTTTAGTTTTAAATCTAAAACTATTGTCAAATAAAAAGTTTGGTTTTTATAAGAGTCATATACAATGTTCCTAAAATTGTGCAATGGGTAAAATCTTACTTTATGCAGAAACAATCACTATAAGTTGTTAAAAGACAGTTCCTTGACTAGCCATATTTTCTGTTCCTAAAAGATAAAACTAGCGAATATTTTTTGAACAACTTCTATCGCCAGGCATTTAAGTACTGAATATCTAGCTCATTTCCACTATTGAGGACAATAATAATAATATCTGATATTTAGTGAGTAGTAAAAATGAAGTGTCATTTTTCATGCATTATCTTAATCGTGACAACAAGATTTTTATATATGAAAAGCACAAGAAAACTCTAAGAAGTATTTCTGATGCTCAGTTTTATGAGAACGTTGAGAGGTGTAACGGAATCAACGACTCAAGCGAAATAAAGCTGGTACCATAATTTCAAGCAAGTGGGTTGAAGTCTGGGTCCTTTTGCATCAATGCAAATAGTTGCAGATGGGTTCAATTTAACTGCAGGGGAAGACAAAGAGGTGGGACAAATCAAGGCTGAAGTCACACAGATTCAAGCTTCCATTTCCTGGTGAAAACTACATGATTCATCTTTATACCAAAAGGATGGGTTTACTCTTAAAGTTTAATTAGGTAGGATGTTTATGAAATACCTAATTAGAGTTTAAAATCATCATTACATGTGAATAAATATAAAGACAGTTTCTCCAATTATGCTCTGTTTATTCATTCTAAAGCCTAGAAAGTTTTTCTTTTAATTAAAAAATACAAATAATGGAAAATAACTCTAGCTTCAACCCAAGAGACCCTCAAATATTGCCATAATTATCAGAAGAAATTTTGAAGAGCTCATACAGATTTGAGCACCAATACCTTTGTATGTAAACTTTATCAGATTTTTGTTGTTGTTGTTAAATATTTCTCTATGGTTTTAAATTATATAAGGGTGACAGCAGCTTCATAAACATTATTTTAAGACAGGCATCATAGATTTCCTAAAACAAAACTCAAAATGGAAATAGTCTCTATGTAGCCTGAGTATATGAACAAGAAGAAAATCAAAAGATTTACCTGAATCCCCTTCATAAATTGGAGAATACCATAAATGTATGTGGGTATTATATTTTTTGTTTTATATTGATACAAGACAATGTGCTTCCTTCTTATTTCCATTGTTGACAAAGGTACACTCACTTCCTAAGTGTTTTGACAAGTAAATTATGCTATTTGCAGTAAATGCATAAATCTGATTTTCTAACTGAATGTCAGCACTTTAAAATTTTTTATTGAATTAAAATATACGTACAGAACAGTACACAGAAATCCATAAGTTTAATGATCTGAAACCGAGCATACCCATGTGATGAACATACATACCACGTATGACTACATCGCCAGTGATCAGAAATCCCTCTAATACCCCCTGGAGTTACTACCCAATCCCCAAATGTAAGCATTAACTTTATTTTAACTACTCAGGTTAGTTTTGCCTGCCTTGTACTTTATGTGATGGACATACAGTGTGTAGTCTTTTGTTTCTGGCTCTTTTCACTCAGCATTCATGCTTGCGCGGTTCAGCCATATGTGAAGTGCCCTAAAGTTTGTTCATTCTCCGTATATGCAGTTTGGCATTCCATCACGTGGGTGTATGAGAACACTCTATCCATTCCCGTCTTGACAGGTATTTGGGTCATTTCTAGCTTGCAACTATTACAAATACTGTTGTGATGAAGAGTCTGCTACATGATCTGAGGTGACTATCTGTACACATTTCTGTTGGGTTTCTTCGATTATGCAGATGGCCCTGTTTTAACAGATACTACTGCCAGCTTTTGACAAATTCACCTAAAAGTCGCTGGACACTGATGTTAAAAAGTAAAACACAAGTAAATTCTATTCCAAAATCAAGCCAGCCAGTAAGGTTGGTTAGCCTCTGAATGCTGAACTCTCAAGTATCAAGCATGAAACATATCTGTGGGGGAAAAGTATCCAAATACATACAATAAAATATTTTTAAGTTTTTTATATATCAAACAAGTTTCATTGGAGGCTACTTCCCAAATGATTGACTTTCAAGAAAGGCATTTTTAATAGTGTAGGTGATGTATTCTAAGTTTTGACTCTGTGAATAATGGGAAGAGTGGTTATTGGGCACGCAGCAACTTTTAGAAGGCCCTTTCACCATATAACATGTCAGAATAACAGATGGTATACACTGTAAAGAAAATTAATTTAAATAAGTCAGGTAAAAACACACCTTTCTTGAAAGAAAAGATATTTTGTATAAGAAGTTCATCTTATTTATTGCTTACCTGGACAGGTAATGTATTCAGGTTTTTCCAATCTATTCCTTTGTGATAAAACAGACCTTAAACACTTATCACAAGTTCTACCACTTCTCAAATTCTCCCACTCTTAATGTGTTCTTATCATATATATCACTTAATGATAGAAATATGCATTTGTAATTTTAAAAATTGGCTTTCTTTTTTTTTATTATGCCAAGTGTGGGAAACTTTTCATTTTAAGCAATGACAGAAGCCTTGAAAAAATATGGCAATATTATTTCTATGATTCTTTAATGTGATATATTACTGGTGTTTGGTGCTTCCCTGTTCTAACTACAGACTCATAAATTTAAAATGTGTTGGTGTTTAAACATTTTGTTTCATTTTATAAAATTCTACATTGTCCAATTTTCAGTAATAGATATTGAAACATACAGTGCTTCTCCTTACAATAAAAGATCTTGGAAAAACAAACATCACCTACATCATTTTAACAACGATTTCATGTGCTAGGGTCAGAGTTTATTGACCTTCAAAACACTGAATATACCTTTTCATCAGAGACATTATATAAGAATATCTCCACTGATGATTTAATATATGGAAAGTTACCAACATTAGAGTTTGTATTTGTGTGTGTGTGTGTGTGCATGTGTGTGTATAGGTGTGTGTTTAACTCTGTGTTCTTACACATAAATTCTAGTACTGATATATTACACTTATGTACATAATGGCTCAATAAATGTGGATGTCATTAGTCATTAACTCAAGAGATATTTTTAGTTTTCTATTATGTTCAATGCTCTGTGCTAAATACTTGGGGTGACAAGGGTGAGTACAACAAATAACATATGGCATAGAAAGGAATGTAATACATGCACACAGTGAATGTAAGTTACAAAATGATATGAGCCATGAGAAAGGTACATAGCAATATTTGTTTTATGAGGGTAGTATTGTATTTTATGAAGAATGAGGACTATGGGAGGGTTATTAAAAAACTGTTGTGAGCTTTGGAAATGTTGGGTAGAAATTGGACTTGTACACATGTGAGATAGGCATTATATGCAAGAGAACAATGTACGAAGCCAGGACATGGAAGCAGCCTAGTTGACAGAGATATAAAGTGTAGTAAGGGGAGAAACAGAAGGTGCAAATGTACTGTGTCACTTCAGTTCTTACCTGGGCAAATAGGTCACCCCAATTCAGGGTCCTAAGTGCACAGGCGATTTCTACAGATTCACTTAATTACTCTAAATCTCTATTTACACATCTGTAAAATTATCACACTGAACTAAATCAACTGATTTCCATACACCAAATTTATGGAGCCAGCTATAAATTCATGTTATGGATAGGTATATGATAGGTATTCACTTATATGCACATATAAAACCTTTCCATTTAAAGCTGATAATGATCTTCTACTCTAGTAAATAAATATATTTGAGGGGTGCCTGGGTGGCTCAGTCAGTTGAGTGTCTGACTATGGTTCAGGTCATGATCTCACAATTCATAGGTTTGAGCCCTGCATTGGACTCTGTCTGACAGCTGAGAGCCTTGAGCCTGCTTTGGTTCCTGTGTCTCCCTCTGTCTCTGACCCACCCCTGCTCACACTCTGTCTATTTCTCTCCTTCAAAAATAAACATTATACGTTTCCAAGGAGCATGGTAGGCATAAGTGGATGGAAAATGACCAGAAGGGGTAATATCAGGGGGCTACCTCAAGAAACAAACCAAAGTACACATGGTGGAGAATCCTAAATACCACTATGAGTAGGGAAATAAAATAACCAAAGTCTCAACAAGAGGGACCAAGAGACACCATTCAAAGAACACATCCTTAATGGACAGGCCGTGGACAAAGAGCCTTCTTTAATACAATAGTACTCGCAGGTGCAGAGAGCATAACAGGCTTTTAAAACTAACAAGGGACAGAAAGCTAACCAAAATGATGAAATGGAAAAACTCTCCTCTAAAGAAATTCCAGGAAGAAATGACAGCTACAGAACTTATCAAAACAAATATAAGCAACATAACTGAAGAAGAATTTAGAACAATAGTCATAAAATTAATCTCTGAGCTTGAAAAGGCATGGAAGACATAAGAGAAATTATTCCTACAAAGACTATGGAGCTTAAAAATAGTTGTGATGAATTTAAAAATGCTATAAATGAGATGCATAATAAAATGGAGGTATCCAATGCACGAACTGAAGAGGCAGAGAGGAGAATAGGTGAATTAGAAGACACAATTATAGAAAAAGAGGAAGCTGAGAAAAAGAGAGATAAACAGATCCAGGAACACGAAAGGAGAGTTCAAAAGCTCAGCAATACATTCAAATGGCATAATATCCATATCATAGGAATTCCAGAAGAGGAAGATAGAGGGAAAGGTGCTGAAGGAGTCCTGGAACAAATTATAGGTAAGAAATTCCCCAATCTGGGGAAGGAAACAGACATTGAAATCCAAGAGGCATAGAGAACTCTCCTCAGACATAACTTGAATCGATCTTCTGCACAACATATCATAGTAAAACTGGCAAGATATAAGGACAAAGAGAGAATTCTGAAAGCAGTTAGGGATAAAAGGGCCCTAGCATACAAAGGGAAACCTATTAGAGTGGTTATAAACCTACCTGCTGAAACTTGGCAGGCCAGAAAGGAATGGCAGGAAATCTACAATGTGATGAACAGAAAAAATATGCAGCCAAGAATCCTCTATCCCGCAAGCCTATCATTCAGAATAGAAGAAGACATAAAAGTTTTTCCAAATAAACAAAAATTGAAAGAATTTGTCTCCACTAAACCAGCCCTACAAGAAATCTTGAGGGGGACTCTATGAGGAAAATGTTACAAGGAACGCAAGACACTAGAGACACCACCCCAAGCATGAATCCCACAAAGAACTCTAAACCCAAATGACTCTAAACCCAAATTTTTCAATAACACTGAATGTAAATGGCTTAATGCTCCAATCGAAAGACATAGGGTAGCAGAATGGATTAAAAAAAAAAACAAACAAAATCCATCTGTTTGCTGTCTACAAGAAACTCATTTTAGACCGGAGGATATCTTCAGATTGAAAGTGAGGAGAAATATTTATCATGCTACTGAAAGTCAAAAAAAAGCTGGAGTAGCTATACTTATACCAGACAAACTGAACTTTAAATAAAGGCAGTAAAAAGGGATGAAGAAGGGCATTATATAATAATTAGAGGGTCTATCCATCAGGAAGAGCTAACAATCATAAATGTCTATGCACAGAATACTGGAATACCTACATACATAAAACAATCACAAACAGAAACAATCTTATGGATTAGAATGTGCTAACATAAGGGGACTTTAATACTCCACTTACAGCAATGGATAGATCAACTAGAGAGAAAATCACTAAAGACACAGTGGACTTGAATGACACATTGGACCAGATGGATTTGACAGATATATTTAGAACTCTACATCCTGAGGTCATAGAAATCACTTTCTTCTCAAGTGCGCATGGCACATTCTCCAAGATAGATCACATGCTGGGACATAAAGGAGCCCTCAATAAATATAAAAGAATTGAGATCATACAATGCACACTTTCAGATCACAATGCTTTGAAACTTGAAATCAATCACAGGAGGAAGTCTGGAAAACCTCCTAAAACATGGAGGTTAAAGAACACCCTTCTAAAGAATGAATGGGCCAATCAGGCAATTAGAGATGAAATTAAAAAATATATGGAAACAAATGAAAATTAAAATACAACAATCCAAACTCTATGGGAAGTGGCAAAGGCAGTCCTAAGAGGAAAGTACATTGCTCTCCAGGCCTATTTCAAGAAATTAGAAAAAGTACAAATGCAAAATCTAACAGCTCACCTAAAGGAACTAGAGGCAGAGCAACAAGAGCACCCCAAATCCAATAGGAGAAGAGAAATAATAAAGAGCAGGGGAGAAATAAACAATATAGAATAAAAAAAAAGCAGTTGAACAAATCAATGAAACCAAGAGTTGGTTTTTCAAAATAAATAAATAAATAAATAAAACTGACGGCCTCTAGTCAAGCTTCTCAAAGAAAAGAGAGAGGAGGAGGGAGGGGGCAAGATGGCGGAGAAGTAAGGAGCTCCGTACTTGCACTAGCGCCCATACATCACACAGAAAAGNCACAGAAAAGATCTGAAGCCATTGGAAACCTTACAAAACCTGAGAGATTGGGAGACAAAGGACGCAGAATCCACTGAGAGAGTCTTCTAACGCGAGTGCGAACTGGGGAAGATAAAATCGGGCCGGGATCGGAGACTCCAGGGTGGGAGGCGATCCCCCTCTACCCTCTACGGGGAGGGAGAGGGGAAAAGGAGAGAGTCCGAAACAGAAAAACCTCTGCTCGGGGGGGAAAAATCTCCGCTTGGGGCATAGAAATACTGTACTTGCCAAATACCTACACACCAGGTCCCCTCGCGCCAAC
>NW_027532174.1:0-735 GCF_008692635.1 Crocuta crocuta | reverse complement strand
GAGCACCCCAAACCCAGTAGAAGAAGAGAAATGGTAAAAATCAGATTAGAAATAAACAGCATAGAGACCAAAGAAACAATTGAGCAGATCAATGAAACTAAGAGTTGGTTTCTTGAAAAAATAAACCAAATTGACAAACCTCTAGCCAGGCTTCTCAAAAAGAAAAGAGAGAGCACCCAAATAAACAAAATCATGAATGAAAACGGACTTATTACAACCAATCCCTCAGAAACGGAAGCAATTATCAGGGAATACTATGAAAAGTTATATGCCAACAAATTGGACAACTGAGAAGAAATGGACAAATTCCTACACACACTCAGTACCAAAATTCACATGGGAGGAGATAGAAAATCTGAACAGACCCATAACTAGTGAAGAAATAGAATCAGTTATCAAAAATCTCCCAACAAAGAAGAGCCCTGGACCTGATGGCTTCTCTGGGGAATTCTATCAGACATCTAAAACAGAATTAATACCAATTCTTCTCAAGCTATTCCAAAAAAAAATAGAAACCGAAGGAAAACTCCCAGACTCATTTTATGAAGCCAGCATCACTCTGATTCCCAAGCCAGACANCCATTTCCAAAACCCAGAAAGGCAAAGAAAAAAAAAAAAAAAAAGAGAACTACAGGCCAATATCCTTGATGAATACGAATGCAGTAATCCTCAACAAGATACTTCCAAATCGAATCCAACAGCATATGAAAAGAATTATCCACCAAGATCAAGTGG
>NW_027532173.1:2454454-2542142 GCF_008692635.1 Crocuta crocuta | reverse complement strand
GATTTAAAACAGTTTACTACAAAATGATCTGGGCATGGAAAGTAACTACCAATCCAAAGCACATGTTTCCTGAGACAGAGGAGGGGCGGGGAGGGGAAAAAGCACTGGCTGCATTAATGAAAGAAGCCTCATTTCCACCTCAAATACTCCCAATCCTTCCAGGCCAGACCACATCTAGACTATGGCTTTCATTTAAGAACCAAGTGGCCAAAGAGAGCCTGTCCACTGGTGACCAGGCTGGAGGATGCAACTTCTTAAAATCATAGGAGTCAAGCAAGGGCTTAAAAATAAAAAATCCTTAATTAGTACTCTCCCCAAAATACACCTATTTTCATGGCCTTTCAACAGGTAATTTGAGATTATGTCAAGCTGTTCCATATTTACCCAGGATGAGAAGAGAAACTCAAGACAGATCTATCCAGGATTAGATTGGAACTGGATTAATTAGCATGCAAAAATGAAGATTAAATGCTATATTTCTATTGCTGGAAAATAAAATGAATAAGTCATTAAACCACATTCCACCAATTCAAAATTCAAAATATATATCACTGAAGGCANTGGAGCCTCCACTTTTCTGAAATGTACATTATATTCAGAATTCTACGATGAGCCTAGTTTTGATTTTTCTTTCCAGATTTTACCATTGATTCAACACATGCAATATATCCCAAAGCCAGAAAAAGTACCAGGTTACGAGGCCAAGTGTGATACACCCTGCCTTACATAGTCACGTGCCACGTAATGTGATTATGTGACACCATGGGACAAGCTGGGGACAGGGCATGGAAGTCACCTATTTTTAAATCTTGTTTATGGATTTCTCATCATTATTTCCATGTTTACTGAACTCAATTTCCCATATCCTGAAATGTTCCAAGATCAGAACTCGCAGTATGATTTCTGTTCCTCCTGGACCTGACCAGAAAAATCCCTCAGATGTTTCCACATTTCCAGCCAACTGGAACATTCTAAGATGGCCTTTCCTCATATTCCCAGGGATCTGAGCCAGAAATGTGATCCTCAAGATGAAATGCGATCCAAACATGGCTTCACAGACGACTAAAAGATGAGAGCAATTCTGATGTGAAACTGCCTCTCTTTTATTAAGAGTATGCTTTCCGTAACTTTCAGGGGTCTTTCTTGACCAGAACAATCATGTCATCCTTCTATTCCCAGTTTCCTTCTTCAGTTCCTCTATGTATTGTCCCGTCTTTGATGAGCTTACAAAGTAACATTCACACAATCAATTTTCTTATCTGTAAAATGGGAATAGTGGTTTGACTTCACAGGGCTGTTGGAACAATTAAATGAGATTGCAAGATAAAGTGTTTAGACCAAGCCCTTGCTCACGGTACCAACTTGAAAACAGTGACCAAGGAGACAATCCAAGAACAAATCAACCCCTTCCATTTAAGTATTACCACCATGTTTTGGGTATTTACCACACTGAATTTGGTTTTGCCCTTCTCAGGGGGTGGAAACTCATTAACAAGAGATGGCTTGTTCATCACTGTGTCCTTAACGTCAATTACAACCCATTGATTAGTACAAAATACATTCTCAAGAATTAACGGAGTTACTGAATTTAATATAGATGCTCATTTCTTTTTCCAGTTAGAATCTTATCATCAGGTGCCCATCAATGCATCTCCAAAAACATAATTATTCCATAAAAGTTTGAAAAGTGCTGAACTCTTCACACTCTTAACGATTAGCTTTTGCATGGGTTGTTTTCCTCATGAAAAGGATTCTGGGATTAGTGCAGCATGTGGTATATCATTTCTATCATCTGCCCTTCTGTTTCTTCAACTATAAAACAGAGATAACAGAGACCTGTCCTCTTTACTGTAAGATGGTAAGGTGCATGCATGAAATGGTTTTATATGTGCCTTCCTAATAAAGGGCAAACTCTCTGTGAGCTTTTTCACTTGATCAATGATTGAGGGCCTATTTTAGGCCAGGCACTGTATGAAGTTCTAAAGAAATACAGGTGTGTAAGATAGAGTTTGTGTTCTTAAACTCACAATTGAACAAGAGAGAGACAGAAAGAAACAAACAACAATAAAAAAAATATGTAATATGAGTGATGAGGGAGTCCTTAAGGGCTGGAAATGTGTCCTATTCCGATGTGTACTCCCACAGTCTCGAAATGAAGTACGTGCTCACTGACCAGTCCTGCGCTGAACCTGACTGAAGAGATGCAGGCAGTAATGGAAAGGAAAGAAGGGAAAGAAAAATGATGAGGGATTTAAGGTCAAAATTCTGAACACCCATTATAGAAATATGTGAGACAAAGAAGGAGAAGTATATAATAAGCTTCAATTCTTTATGTTTTAGGCAATGATTGAAACTGGACTAATAATCCATAAATGGGGGCCCATTATCAGAAATTACTTTATTAGGACCTTACTGGTAATCCTTTTTTTCTTGCCCTTTCATTTTATGCCAGGAAGATTGGGATGGCAAATAAATTAGAGAAGTATTGTCTAAGTAATCAAATTATTTTATATTATAGTGAAAGTTTAAATATGACCTAATCAAGGAATGAATTCATTTTATCTAATAATACATCCGAATCCAACAGTACTTTACAAAATGCCATCACATGTATCTTCACACTTTGGCCTTAACAAAACAGAGTGAATTAGAAAATTGCTCAATCACTCCCTCAGCAAACATTTCCTGAGTGCCTGCAGCATGCCAGACAGAGGCTCAAGGTTGGGGATGGAGGAACGAATGGAAGTCAACATGCCTGACTCACACGTGAAGGGAAAGGACAAGGCATGATGCCCGGTCATACACATGTGACTGGCTCAGACATAGACCCAGGCCAGGTCAGCACTTTTGACGTCCCGAAGCCACATTTGCCTAAACATGCCATTGTCAAGAGGACATTAACTATGGGCAGAAAATGCAAATTTTTAGAAACTTTCTTTAAAACATATGACAACAAGATGCACTGGAAGCAACATTTTTTTATATTTTGATTTTACCAACTATTAAAATATGAAATGGGTGGTAACAACATATCAGAACTCTACTGAATAAAACAGGGAGGTGATGATAGACTTAAGACTTTAAGTATATCATATAAAGCCATGAAGATAGTATTAGATTTCCTGTATTTTATAACAGATGAGAAAGAAACATAAATTAGCATAGTTTG
Source organism: Crocuta crocuta (assembly GCF_008692635.1). Taxonomy (NCBI): domain Eukaryota; kingdom Metazoa; phylum Chordata; class Mammalia; order Carnivora; family Hyaenidae; genus Crocuta; species Crocuta crocuta. Next base: position 2,538,973 of record NW_027532173.1, on the reverse strand, counting down.
CGCATGCCACTCAAACACAAAAGTAGTAATACAATTACTTTGTTATCATCTACAGTTATATGCCTAGGACAATCAAAAGAACTACCTAAATGTGATATTTAAAAACAAAGTTAGCTCCTCTCAAAGGAAGTATTATAAATTCAGACTGATGTTAAGTATTGAAAAAATTTCTCTGTACCTTTTGTGCTAATTACGACCTTCGCAAATATTTATCTTATTTCCTTGTGAGTTGATTTGTGAGAATATAAGTACCTGTAATACCCCCTTTTGCAATAAATGCTCAAAAAATGTACACTGTTTGATATTCCTTCAGCAGAATATGCTGATAAAGTTCATTCCAAGCTGTATATTCTAGGAGAGACTTTGGAGCTGGACTCTTTGGGTTCAAATACGGGCTTTGCCAAGGACAAGATCTAGAACCTTAGAAAAGTCTTAACATCTTAACATCTGTCCTTGTTTATGAAGAGGTTCTTAATAACAGATAACAGTACCCACACCTCACAGAGTTGTTACGGGAACTGAACAGGATCACACAGAGAAAATGTTGAGAAGAGGCCTCATCGTAAGCATTCAATATGCCCTATCATTGCTGCCATCATAATCATGAGCTCTGGAACTGTAGTAAGACACTATTACGTAATCCATCAGGCTATTATAAGCTGTTTCCTCAAAGTACATTAAAATCCTGAGAAAATTTCCAAAAGGTTTAGTCCCAAAAATCATCTTTTTTTTTTTTAACATACTAAGATTCTTGACCAGAAACTGGAAGTCACTAATTTTAAACAAATTTATGTTAGTTTTAAATGTCAATTAACTTCATTAATCCTTCACAGTAACTGCCACACAAAACCTGTTTTATATCTGTATCAATCAGTGGTAGAATTCTAGACTACTTTCTTGTCNGAAATAGAATAATGTATAACCTACCCAGGAAATACACCAGAATAGCACAGAATCCTTTTAATATAAAATACTTATAAAAATTTCTTTCTTACCTTGTTTACTGAAATTCTAGTATTAGAGGTACATTTATTGCACTTCTAAATTAGAAAAAAAGGAAATGCAAGGTACTAGAATCATAGTATAAATTCTCCATACATGTAGATAGAGATAGATTCCATGTTCTTCACTAAGGTGGAAATGTATCTGAAGCTGGTGTTCAACAGTCCATAGAAAACTATTCCATTCATTCACTCATAATTTTGAGACCTAAAACTTAAAGTCTCGATCCTTTTAAGGAATTGTACATGTTACCACAAGAATCCTCAATATTAACCATCAACAACTATGGGGAAAGCTGTCACCACGGGGCAAAAGCATCTGAGATGAGCTAGCGAGATACTATACTGGGATCACGAGTAACCTGTTATATCACCTGCAAGAAATTACTTTCCATCTGGCACCAATGTACCTTGATCACAAACTCAACTTGTCCCCTAGACCCTTTGCTTCTTAAACACACAAGTTAATGCTTACTATCTGTTTTCTCCATGTTCACATATGTAAGATCTTGTTTTCCTCATGTTCATCATGTGGGTAATATCTCGCGAGCTCACAAAATAGAGAAACAAAATCCTTGTTCAGGGCTCTCATCTCCTCCCAGACATCAGACTGTCTCATATTCATTGCTGCATCTGTTCTCTTGCTGGACAAGAGAGAACTCCAGACTCATAGTCTGTGACAAACAACGTCAGAGATTAGTCTGTCCTGACAAGAAATACAGTTCTAGACCTCTCCTTCAAAGGTGCAGAGTTTGGAGATCAATTCTCTTCACCTGCCTGTCTCTGGCATTCAACTCAGATTTGGAGTCCTCTGAGCCTCCATGAAAACCATGCACACCGTCTTAAAGGAATAGTAAAAACAAACCAAGACAATCATGGGATTCAAACATAAATACTTTGAATCTTTTCAGAAAAACACAATGTGGTGAACCCTACTCATTCTCTCACAAAATAGGGAAATACTATTAAACATGACCAAGGGCTCTAGTTCATATTTTTTAAATACAACAGAAAAAGATCAACCTAATAAGAAATGGGAATCTTTAACCACCAATATCAAAGAAAATGAAAACTGTTATTTTCTAATAACTAAAAAGCCTCAATAAAACCTACTAAAGACTCATAACCTAATGAATTATTTACTACCTCAGGATTTCCTAGAGGTTCAAATTTGATACTAAAAAGCATAAATACTTTCTTATACAGTACACCTATAAACTAAAACTGTTGTAAAGGTAGCTTTTGCTATTTTTACTATTTGTAATAGCTCACACAAATCAAATTTTCATTGCCTTTTGAGTAGTGCTAACTGCCTGCTAAACTTGGAGCCCAAATGTAGGGGGCATTTCAAGACATTTTAGTGAGTTGAATTTTGAAGGACACCGTAGACTACATGATAAAAGACAAGGATCGTTGGTGCACATGGACGGCTTAGTCAGTTAAGCATCTTACTCTTGATTTTGGCTCGAGTCAGGATCTCAAGGTTTCTGAGTTTGAGCCCAGAATCGGGCTCTGGGCTGACAGCAGAGCCTGTTGGGATTCTCTCTCTTTGGCCCAACTCACACAATTTCTCTCTCTCTCTCTCTCTCTCTCTCTCATAAATAAACTTACAACAATTAAATTAAATTAAAAGAACACTAATTGATAAATAGAATTACAGGTTTCACAAAAATACCTATTTCACAAATTCATCAGTTGTTCAGGTTAAACCAGATCTACAATCAAGATAAAATGGTATCGAAGTTTTTCCTCATAAAAGCACAGAATGTCTGTAAGATACAGAGTACCCTGGCTAAGTGAAATGAGTCGGACTGAGAAAGGTACTGTACGATTCCACTCACATGTGGAATGTAAAGAAACAAAGAAGTCAATCGAGAAACATAAAGCAGAAATAGACCTGTAAGCCCTGAGAACAAACTGCCTGTCCCCAGAGGGGAGGGGAGTAGGCAACATGGGTGTAGGGCAGGCGGAGAAGCAGTGTTCCCGTCAGACGCTCGCTGCGCCTGTGGTGAGCTGGGGAAATGTTCCAGCTCCTCACGCCACCACTCTGTGCACCTGAAACGAACGTAACATCATGTGTCAACTGTACTCAACATAATTAAAGGAAAGAAACCAGCACAGCGCCACCTGTCAAAAGGTAAACACAACAAATGTCTGCTGGTGTTACTGACAAAAAAACATAGGTACTACTCTTATTTCATAAAACAGCATTTTGAAAACAATNTGCTCACTCTCTCTCTCTCTCTCCTAGAAATAAATAAAACATTAAAAAAAAAAAAGAAAATCCAGTCTACTGTGTTTTCATGCCTCTGACATCTTCAGGAAGAAGGACCTCCTGAGCTGCCCTTCCACCACACAGGTAACACAGTAAACGGCAGGCTCCGGGGTGCTCTCTGCATGAATACAGCACGCAGCCTGCCAGGACACCTGATGTGTGTTCTCTTAGGAGACACACCCTGTGGCTGCGGTAACGACACTGACATGTCAGCAACATTTGTCTAATGATCTTGGAGTATTCAGGTGACTGCCAAGTTCAGTTCCTGCTCAGAGAAAAAAAAAAAAAAGATGTCTAAAGGCACATCCTGGCCTTGTGGTTCAACTGCACTTGCCGGGTTCCCACACGGGCACATAAAAAAACGTATAGGCAGAGATACACCTGTCGTTTCAACCAATGCTATTTATAAAAAGGACGAAGTTAAGTATAAAATGAGATACTGAAATATGCAAATAGTGTGGACTGACAAGGATTACACTTATGTTTGTACAGAACACAAGTTCCTGGGCAGAAGTTTCTCTATAAATATTTTTTTTACAGGAGAGTAAATGAAAGATCACACAAGACAATTACATGAGAACAGGGATAGAGTTAGTAGATGTGCGGAAGCATGTTAGACTGTTAGTGAGTAACCAGAAAATGACACACAAAAATGTAGCTGCACTACTAAAGATAATCTGAAAAAAAACTATAGAGACTAATTGGCACATGTTACTCCTTTATCAGAGAAACTATTTTTAAATCCAATTCTCTAAAACTATATTAAAAAAGAGATTTATAGAAAAAAGTACAAATAAGTATACCAAAATGTTACCGGTGGATATTTCAAAGTACTAATATTAAAAATAGATTTTTTCATGATCTGCATTTTATACGAAGTATAAACTATTTCATAATAAAAAACATAATAAAAAGATTCCTGTAACAGACTGAAAAATATGATCAAAAATCTTCAGTAGCCAAAAAAATACGTAGCTTTATTCATTAAAAAAAAGAAAAGAAAAAAGACAAAAGGAAATTAAACTGAATGCCCCAATGTTTGTAGCAACACTATCAACAACAGCAAACTATGAAGAGAGTCTAACTGTTCACCAACTGATGAATAGATAAAGAAGATGTGGTATACATACATAATGGAATACTACTCAGCCATAAAAAAGAATGAAATCTTGCCATTTGCAATGATATGGATGGAGCCAGAGTATATTATGGTAAGTGAGATAAGTCAGTCAGCGAAAGAACAAATAACATATGATTTCACTCATATATGGAATTTAAGAAAGAAAAAAACCTGAACATTCGGGGGGAAAAAAGGAGAGACAAACCAAGAAACAGACTCTTAACTATAGAGAACTGATGTTTACCAAAGGGAAGGTGGGTGGGCGGAGGGGTAAAACAGATGATGGGGATGAAGGAGAGAACTTGTTGTGATGAGCACTGGGTGATGCATGGAAGTGTTCAATCACTGTATTGTACACTTAAAGCTAATATTAGATGTTAACTGGAATTTAAATTAAAACATAAAGAAAATAGAGAGTATATACTACACTGGTATATATTTTTTCTTTCTTTTACTAATTCCTTTAAAAGAACAAATAGAGAGTTATAATTATTATATGTAATTATTATCTTATACATAATAATCACAATTATTACATATTACTAGGTTTATAACATGTCAACTGCACCATAAAATGTGGTGGGAGAGGAGGAATGGAACTATGTAAGAACAGAACTGTCTACCAACACCAAGGCAGTATTAATTTGAAAGAGCTTGTAACAATGTAAATTATGCATTGTAATCTCTAGAGCATACACTTATAAAATAACTTTAAACTATGTTTGTAAAATTAATAAGGAATTAAGGTATTGTGCTAAAAATATTCATTTAATACAAAAGAATCCTTTTTGAAAGATGAGCATGGGAACAAAGAAGCATGAGACACATCAAAAACAAAACAGTAGATGTAATTCCAAACAAGTCAACAATTACATTAAATGTGAATACACTACAATCTGATCAAAAGGCAGAGATTATCAGAGTGTATTAAAGAAGCGAAAGTGAACTTTATCTGTAAAAAACACCCTTCAGATTTAAAGACAAACACAGGTTGAAAGTGAAAAGATAAAAAAAAATTTTTTTAAGATATACCATGCAAACAATGTCTATTTATCATTTAAAGAAAAAAATAGTAACAATCCTACACAAAGTATTTCAGAAAATGAATAAAAACAAACACTTCCCAACTCATTCTCTGAAGCCAAAGACATTGCAAAAAAATTTTTTTAATGAAAAATTCCATACCCCACTATCTCTCATGAACAAGATGCTTAACAAAATATCAGCAAACCAAATTTAGCAACATATAAAAAGGTTTATAACTTATAAACATGACCAAGTGGGATTTATCTCAAGATTTTGAGTTCAACATCAGGAAATCTCATATTAAGAGAAAGGCAAAACCACATGATCATCTCAATAGATAAAATAGACTGGACACAATCTAACACCTATTCATGAAACATCTCAAAAAACTATGAAAAGAAAGGAATCTTCTCCATCTGATTAAGAACATAAATAATCTACAGCTAACATCACATGTAGGGTAAAAGGCTGAATGCTTTCCTTTTTAAGTTCAGAAACAGGCAAGGATATCCACTATCACCACTTCCATTCAACACTGTACTAAACACTCTAGCCAGAGCAAAGGTAAGGAGAGAGAGGAGGCAGGGAGAGATACAGGGAGGGAGATAGACAAAAAAAAGACAAATTAAAAAGGAAAAGGGACAACTATCTAAACTCTCAGATTACATGACCCCCTATGTAAAAAATCCTGAAGACTATCCCCACCCCCAAAAAAAGCATTTTTTTCTATCCTGTAATATTAAACTATTCTGGGTTTAATAAGATCAGAGGACTCAAAATCAATATAGAAAAATAATTTGTATTTCCATATAAAAATACCATTTAAGAACGTTGTCATTGTGGTATCAAGAAACAAAACACAAAACAAAAAGCAAAAAAGAGTAAGGCCTGTCCACTGCAAATGATAAAATCTTTGTTGACGAAAATTAAAGAAGATCTAAATTAACTGAGTTTTGCATTCTTCATGGAATGGAAAACTCAATAGTTTAAGACAGCTATTCTTTCTAAATAAACCTAGAGATTCAGTGAAATCCCTATCAAAATACTAGAAGCTATTTGAGAAATTGACATGGGTATCCTAAACTTTATGTAGAAATGCAAAGGACCAAGAATATCCAACACAGCTTTAAAAAAGAGCTAACTTGAAGGATTTAAAATACCCAATTGCAAAATTTATTTTGACACAGTGTTCAAAACACTATGTTATCACCATATGGTTAGGTATTTTTTTAAATGAAAAAGAACAGAAAGGCAAGAAAAAAATGTATGGTCAATTGATTTGAGACACAGAATCTTAAACAGGCTCTAGGTTCTGAGCTGGTGGTCAGCTCAGAGCCCGACGCGGGGCTCAAACCCACAAACCATGAGATCATGACTTGAGCCAAAGTCTGACACTTAACCAACTGAGCCACCCAGGCGCCCTTTGATTAGACATTTAACCAAAGAAATTATATCAATGGCTAACAAGCACAAGAGAAGATGCTTAACATCATTAGTCACTGGGGAAATGTGACTAAAATCCAAGATACTACTTTACATCCACCAGGATGGTCATGATCAGAAAGAATGCCAATGCCCAGGGCTGGTGAGAACGTGAAGAAGGGTGAACCCTCATATGCTGGTCAAATGTGAAATGACTTCTTTGTTCAACAACTTGGCAATTCTTTAAAAAGTTAAACATATACCTAGTATGTGACACAGCAATTCCTCTGCTCGGATTCTACCAAGGAGAACTGGAAATATATCCAACACCATCACTTATATGCAGATGTTCATTGCAACATTATCCACAACAGCCAAAATCTGAAAACAAGCCAGGTCCATTAACTGGTAAGTGGATAAACAAAACAAAACAAAAACCTCAGCATATATGTGCAGTGGAACTTGGTACTAAAAATGAACAAATTATTCCTACACGCAACACAGACAAACCTCAAAAACATTATGCCAGACCAACAAAGACTACATATTTGTATGATTATATTTTAAGAAAGGTCTAGAAAGAAATCTATACAGATGTAATTAGGCCGGTGGTTGCCTGGGGTCAGGAATAGGAGCAAGGAATGACCACAAATGGACACAGGAAACTTTGAGGGGGGGAAGCAATGAAGTGCTCTAAAATTCTACTGTTGTCATAGTTGCGCACTTATACACACTTAGTAAAAATTATTTCACTGTAGGGGCGCCTGGGTGGCTTAGTCGGTTAAGCGTCCGACTTTCGCTTAGGTCACGATCTCGCGGTTCGTGGGTTTGAGCCCCGCATCGGGCTCTGTGCTCTCAGCTAGCTCAGAGCCTGGAGCCTGTTTCAGAGTCTGTGTCTCCCTCTCTCTCTGACCCTCCCCTGCTCACGCTGTCTCTCTCTCTCCTAGAAATAAATAAAAACACTGAAAAAAAATTAAAAATAAATTATTGCACTGTATACTTATGAAAAATGTTAACATGAATTAAGGGCATCATTAAAACTCAGGAGGTAGGCAATGAATTCCAAACAGCTCTTCAGCTTTTAATTTAACGGAGACTGAAAGCTATCAGCTAAAACAAAAGGAGCAATTAAAGAAAGATTCTGAACAATTTGTAACTCAAAGGGCCAATCCCCTCTCTCCTCCAAGGATGTACCACTCTAGCAGTCAGTGATGTCCGATCTATGGTAGGAGCACCTCTTTTGTTAGTTCTGGGTGCAATCTTTCCTGCTAACAAAAATAAAAACGTGGTAAAATGGGGACTTGAGGCACGGAGGTCACTATAGTGAATATATAATTCACCATACAACAAATACCTTGTCCTCTCTACAGAATAGAGTAACTGTACGGTAACATACCACTATGCAGGGATTTTAACATTATAGGCATTTAAAGACTGAAAGAACCAGAATGAGCCTCAATAATACGTGTGTCAGAATCCAAATGTGTCCAACCTACTTTAAAAGGCAGTTTATGGTTAGGAGGCAGTTCCCGAGAAAAGTCAAACAAACAAACAAAACCCACAAAAAGTAAAATTCTCATTTATAATTACAAGAGCAAAGCAAACCCCAGATAACTGTGACTCAAGCTATGTCCATGTTCTATAACGCTAATTTATAGAGAAAGCCCTAACGCCATTTTGTCCATCACTAAAATTATTGTTCAATATTTGAACATCTCTAACAGAATGTTTCAATCTGAAGAGAGAAAAAAAATGCTCACATTTTCCCACACTAAACTGAATTGACGGTTGAAGTCAAATGACGTATTCTTGACAGCCAGGTGAAATTTGTCTTTCAGCGGTGTCAACGGCCTGGTGAGATCAATAAATATATTTTCAACTTCTCAATCATCATGTCAGAAGAAAATGGGCACATGTCTAGGAAAGATAAAGGAGTTTGGAAGCTGATCTGACCACAGAAAATCAGAGGTTAATTGTTTATTCTTTTAAAATTATTTCCCAGCATTTGTTCGGTGGCTTCTAATTAATAACACAAACGTGAGACTATTTCTAGGGACTGAAAAGGAAATGTATTATTATTTATGTTTTTCCTCAGTTCCACCTATGAGAACACAAGTGAAAATGAGTAACAATGCCATTGCTCTGTTGTAGGGATGATGTACTTCAAAAGCTGGACTCTTTCCACAATATTATTAAAGTTCTTTGAAGCGTTGCTACTAAGGAAAAAATGTCAAAAGAACTCATGTTATTTATTGTTCCTCAAATCCACTGCTATTTCAGGTTGTGCCTAAGCTAACCAGTCTGTTTTATCTTGGAAGCCACTGGCACAGCAGAGCACTAGAGCATATGTACATAAAAGATATTGGTAAGCACAGGTAGTAAAAACTTGATTCCAAACTTTAGTGAATCTGAAAATGAAGACAAGAACGATCTATAAAAAACAAGCAGATCCTCAAGTCATATTTTAGGGAGATGTTATACTGGTAGGCTTGCTATTTCTCTAGAATTATCAAACCTACTCATGTCCAGTACTGTCTTTTCTAAGGCCAGAACTGAGGAGGAGAATGGAGAGGAGGGAGGTTACAAGTGTGAAGAACAAAAATAATAATCATGGCTTACACTGGAGCTGAAGATAGAAAAATTTTACATGGATTGTCATTTAATCCTCACAAAAAAAGTGTTTGAGGTAGGCAGCCTAAGCTGTCAGAGAATTACTTTAACTCAGTCCCAATAATAGGATAACTCTTCATGGTTGAAAAGTCAGAGTCCTCTGCGCTTCTCTTTGAAATTGCCTGAATTCATTGAATCAGAGGGATGATATCAAGTTTCATGACCAATTGATTTTCTGTAAATGTATACATGTTAAAGATGACTTATCAAGGAGTATAAATACTAATTATTCATCTGGGTTTCCTAATTTCCAGATGAATTAACCTGAGGCTCAGATTACAGGGATTTACTAAAATCATGTTATTAGAGATGCCTCACACTGAGGCTACCTTCACTTCCTCACACACCATGACCTTATTGCAGAGAAGGAAGCCATGGGCCATTCCTCCAGTTTCTAACAGCCCTGTTTCCACACGTGGCTCCCTCCATACAAAGAGGCTTTGGAATCTATGTCAATACATTAGGTTTATAGGACTAGATATAATCCCCCAAGTAGCACACTGTACCGCAACGAATTTCCTCTAAAACTCACCGCAAGACCTCCAAAGACTGACATGACCAACTTCCAAATTCTCCGAACAGTTAGATTTGAATGACCTAAATACGCATGCACAAATTAAAAGATTCATAATTTACCATTAATTCCCAACACTGAATCTATTCTTTTTTAAATAATGAACTAATTCAATCATATTTAATGTCTGATATCTGATAAAGAAACATTATGAAAGAAGGTGAGTTTTAAGGAAAGATAAAAATACAGAAATGCCAAATGGAGGGAAAGGAAAAGAGAGAGAAGAGACTAGGTAAGGCGAGGGTGATCACTTAGAAGATGCAGAGGGAGTCAAACAAAGGGACTCAAAGTTTGGTCAATCCACCTGAAAGAGTCTCTCCTGACCTCTAAAGTCTGCCGAAATGAAGCCTACCACTGATTACTGCATATGATATGCATATGATGCCTCTCGTTGATATTCTCCCTCCTGGTCTCCGTAACTCATTACTGCACAATTAAGATGCAAATTCTCTGAACTAGGATGGAGGCTTTCTGTTCCATTAGTATTTCACCAAACTGCTCACAAGCATGTTCTCCTTCTCATCACATGGTTAACCAGTGACACACAACACTGAATGACAAAGATCCTGTTTAGCAAAAGCATTACAGTTTGTTCTGCAAATGACATACTGTCATTCGGCTACACGATTAGCTCGTGGTTTTCATTTTGTGGGTATTTGGCATTGTGTTTTGTTTCTTTGGACAGCAGGTACTAAATGCGCAGCCCAAACAGTTAAATTATCATGAAAGCCTTCACTGCTGGACCAAGGGATATCCTAAATTATTTATAAATGGCACTTTCTTGGGGCGCCTGGGTGGCTCAGTTGGTTGAACATTCAATTTTGGCTCAGGTCATGATCTCACAGCTTGTGAGTTTGAGTCCTGCATCGGGCTCTGTGCTGACTGCTCAGAGCCTGGGGCCTGCTTCGGACTGTGTGTCGCTCTCTTGCTCTGACTCTCCTCAGCTCATGCTCTGTCTCTCTCTCTCAAGAATAAGTAAAACATTAGACAAAAGTTTTAATAAAAAAATAAAAATAAAAATAGCACTTTCTTATCAAAGCCCCATAAACAGTTAGAAACTTCAGACAACATGGAGTTATTTATTAACAAGAACAGCTATTATGGGGAAAATAATGAATAATAAGGTCAAATTTATCAAGCGAATCCTAATTTTTAACCCTGGTTTTCTTTCTTCTTTCCTCGTGTTAAGAAAATACAAATTTGGGACCTGGAAACACAGTAATTCAAAAATGTTATTCCTCTGGTTAAGACTCATGCCATAATGTCACTGACTACACTTCCAGGTGGGGCCGAAAAGAGCTTCCTAAATGTCCCCTTCTGGCAAAGCCAGGTAAACAAGCAGGAAAGTCAGCCTAACGATGGCAGGATTGCTGTCCTATTCTAAGTACAAATCCTGCCAATTGCTTTATTTTCAAGTGGTCACTGCCATGTTTAAGTTATAATGGCATCTTCTCAATGAGCACATTTTCCTATTATTGGAATTGGCAGGGGCCTTGACATGTGAGTCATTATTTCATTATATCTATTCCTCACCCTGGTATACAAATTAAATAGAAATACAAGCCAGATGAAACGGGGGGGGGGCGGGGAATCTGAAGCAATAACTATAAATTGAATTAATTTTTCTCAAATCTACAAATATATAAAACACTTAACATTGGTAATAATATATTCGACTTCAGGCACATTGTCAAAAATATAACTTCAATTTTAAAGGCCCAAACTGCTCACACCCTTCTAGCCAAACACTTCACTTCTGTAAAACAGAACTGACAGTTTTAATATTCTCTAAATTAAAAGGACAGAATAATTCCAATTTTAAATCAACTACAAATAGAGACAAAAACATACAGTAAATAACTTCCCTCTCTTGCAAAGAGCTTCAAGAAGGGATAGCAATCAGGGCACCTGGGTGGCTCAGTTGGTTAAGCATCTGACTTCAGCTCAGATTATGATCTCATGGCTCAAGGGTTCGAGCCCTGCATTGGGCTCTGTGGTGACAGCTCAGAGCCTGCAGCCTGTTTCAGATTGTGTGTGTGTCTCTCTCTCTACCCTCTCCAACTCGTGCTCTGTCTCTCTTTGTCTCAAAATTAAAGGGAAAAAAATTTTTTAATTAAAAATAAAAAAGAAGGGATAGCAATCACTGAACATATAAATACATATAATAAATATGTGAAAAATATTATTTAAAACACCATGTGTAATCAAACAGAAATAACAACAATTCATTCAGACTAAAATATCAAAGTGTGCCAAGCTGGAACTTTCAGGTTTATCCTTAGATGNTTCCCCCACCCCGACACACACACACACACACACACACACACACACACACACACACTGTCAGTCATGCACTATAGTGACCCATCTGTTACAACCAATGAACTACAATGACAAAATGCCATCACTCAGAGTAAGTACTGCACAGTAAGTAGGGTTTGCTCTTGGTGTTGTACGTCCTTGGGCTTGGACAAAGGTCTCCTTAGAGACGTAGGTAGACCTACGTGTCCGCCATTACAGCATCACACAGAGTAGTTTTGTGGCACTAGAATCCCTCCGCGCTCTGCCTGCTCTCCTCAACCCCCTGTAGTACCAACTTTCTAAATGTTGCTAATTTAGATGCTTGCTTTTCTTCTCAATCCCCTACTCCATTTGCTATAATTAGCACGCAAACAAGATCCTTTTCTTAATGGTTTCCCACATCAATAAAGAAAATTTTTAGAAGCAGCCATCAAATAGTTTCTCTATTGTGCCCATCCACTATTACTCTCTGACTTATCACAGTTCTTCTGTTAAGTGGGAAATGTCAACCAGAGAGGGAACTTATGGTACCTGAGCAAAGAAAGTATCAGATTATCAAGTGTGAATAGAAGGAATTTAGACCCCAAGGAGAGAGGGAGAAAACAAGAAACTAAAAATGGCAGAACTGTGGGCTGGTTTGCATTCTTTCACCCACAAAACTGACAGTAACCGAGAGTCTAGAGTTAAAAGTCTCTGTCTTCCCGGTTCACACTCACTCCCATCTGCGATGGCAAGAGGAACTCTGTCTTATAGTGATGGAGGTATAATGAAAAGCAATTACATACATACACACAGTGCATTATGTAGAAATTAGAACCAGAATCACATGTGATCTACTTAGATCCACCCTTAAGGATGATCTGAGGGAAAATATGGAGGAAATTTATGGTCCAGAGAGGAAGGATACAACACCTAAGTATGAGTTGAGTGTGTATGCTAAAGGAAATTTCTATACAGAGCCAGTCTATTGCTTCTCTTTTGACTTTGGCTGAAATCAACACATTTAACTTCATACATTCACATTTTCTTGTCTCGTCTACTCTATCTTCTAAGGAAGTCCTGAAGATAAGGCAGGACCGGGGCGGGGGGGGAACCCCATAGGTCACTCTGCTAGTGTCCAATTCAAAGACAGAGCCATCTTGGCTGTCTATGGCTTGATTTGCTATCTATTATTACCTTTATTATTCCCTAAGAGTGCTCCCCATGAAGAAATCAGGGAATAAAGCAGAGTCAACACTTCTATTTGAAAAACACACCAATTTTTTTTGAGAGGGTGCTAGAGAGTATAAACGTTGTGACAGTCAAGTGAAGAAGTCAGTTGGGCCAAAAACAAGTTCTTAATATCAACATAAAATGAAAAAAAAAAAAAAAAGAAAACCTAAGTGAAAAAGGGTCCTTTTATTAAGAAGAATTTCACATTAATTTTAGTTTTGTAGGTTTGACATTTGAGTCAAGGTGACGAAGCCACCTATCAAGATAAAAGCATGAGCACACATCTTCGTGGTCATGGTACAAGATTGTCCTCCAACACAGGGGCTGCAATCACAAACTGTAAGGCCAGCCCAACTGATGATAATAGCATTTATTTGTCCAGTTCTCTAGTGTGGAAGAAAAAAGCAAGGTGGATGACACTCACTGTGATTTGGCTTCTGTTCCTACAGCTCTTCTGAAACTACTTTTGCCGTTTCTTCAACCAACACTTACTGTTTTATCCCTGCCTTAGTTAACCTGGTTTGTTGTTTTTCTTTTAATTTCACTGTACTGATCATCTCATCCTCCAAAACCTCCCTTCTCTCTCGGCTTCTAAAAACATACCCGCTTGGTTTGATTACTGTCTGTCTGAAAACTCCTTCACTAAAATGTCTGCTGAGACCAAATCCCTGTGTCACCATTGCTATATAACTACAGAGCCCTAATGCAAACTAAAGGTATATCCCTTCAAAGGCCATGTTCTTGGTTGCTATGAAGTTTTTCATTACAAAATTCTAATTAAAATTGAATTCAAAATAAATAAAAATTCCTATAAGCTGACTATACTCCCTGAACTACAGAATTCCATGTGTCACTAAAACACCCCATGAATTGCTTCTATACTTTGAAGAGTTTGATCCTAAAAGGACTCAGAGTCTTTATGCACAGAAAAGAAAAAGAGAATTTCTTCTAACTTGCTTTTTTCATAACATTGCAAACACCCTCAAAGTTATTAACGGCAAAGATTAAACATAATATAGTGAGCTTATGTTCCATTTCCATTGCCAGAATCCCGAAAAATCATCTGGAAAATAACAAGTAAATTGACCAGGAGCACAAAATAAAAACTACCCCGTGAGTACAGCATTCCATCCATTAGGAATCCCTGCTGTCTTACAAAGCCTTTCGGTACTTTAGGGTACAAGGGTTGTTAATCCTCAAATAATGACACCAAGGCCTGCCAGGATACTAGAATGACTTGTACCAATCTAGGAAAGCTACAATGTTTTTACTATTACACTCAAAATACTATACATGGTCATTCTAGAGAATCACAATACTCAATTGACTAAGAAAGATTTTGGGGGGCACCTGGGTGGCTCAGTCCGTTAAGGGTCCAACTCTTGATTTTTGGCTCAGGTCATGATCTCATGGTTTGTGGGTTCCAGCCCCACATCAGGCTCTGTTCTGAAAGCATGGAGCCGTCTTGGGATTCTCTCTCTCTCTCTCTCTCTCTCTCTGCCCCTCCCCCACTCGCTCACACTTGCTCTCTTTCTCAAAATAAACATTTTAAAAAATGTTTTATTCATTTTTGAGAGAGAGAGAGAGAGAGACAGCGTGAGCAGGGGAGGGGCAGAGAGAGAGGCAGACACAGAATCCGAAGCAGGCTCCAGGCTCTGAGCTAGCTGTCAGCACAGAGCCCAACATGGGGCTCAAACCCACCAACTGTGAGATCATGACCTGAGCCGAAGTCAGACGCCCAACCGACTGAGCCACCCAGGTGCCCCTCAAAATAAACATTTAAGAAAAAAGACTTTTGTTCTCACAGTTATTAAACTGTACAGGATCACAAAAGAAAAAAAAAAGTTCTTAAAGTTGGCAACAGGTAAAACTCAGGAAAGACCACTGTAACTTTTACAAACAGTTTCATTTTAAACCTTATCTCAAAATTCAGAAAGCACAGAGAAAGCAGTTCAGCTCAGAGAAGTAGTACAGTTCTCACTTCCAATATTCTGCCTACAAGGATGCAACCTCCCTGCTTAAAGTAAATCACCTGAAACATAGAGACCATGCTCATCTGTTCATATTAAAAGATGCTATGACAGCTTGACCTTTGGGTCTAAAAGAATATGTTCCTGTAGAGACAAAACTTATGATGAATCTGCTTTCATTAACAAGTAAGTTCAAATTTTAAATTACTGTTGGAGCACCTGGATGGCTCAAGCAGTTCAGCACCCAACTTCGGCTCAAGTCATGATCCCACAGTTCATGGGTTTGAGCCCCACCTCGGGCTCTGGGCTGAGAGCTCAGAGCCTGGAGCCTGCTTCAGATTCTGTATCTCCCTGTCTCTCTGCCCCTCCCCTGCTCAGGCTCTGTCTCTCAAAAATGAATAAAAATGTTTAAAAAAAATTAAGTTAGTCTTGATTCACCTCTTTAGAAAAATGAATAGCCTAAATGTGACATCCTTTACCTGAAAATGCAATAACCTTTGCCATGAATCTTTGTGCTTCATTTGCTAACCATCTGACATCATATCGTGCACTTAAGGACAAAAAGACATTAGCTCGTTTATGTCTGCATACCCATCACTAGCGAAATGCTGGCTCATGGAAACAAAGACTTCATTCATAGAAACTAAGCTTTCAGTGTGACTGGGCGGCTCAGCCAGTTAAGCGTCCAACTCTTGATTTTGGCTCAGGTCATGATGTCACAGTTCCTAGGTTCCAACACCGCATAAGGCTGCCAGCACAGACTGCGCTTGGGATTCTCTCTCCCTCTCTTTCTCTGCCCCTCCCCCACTCATGTTCCCTCCCTCCCTCTCTCTCAGTCTCTCAAAATCTAAGCTGGGGCACTTGGATGGCTCAGTTGGTTAAGTGGCCAACTTCAGCTCAGGTCATGATCTCACAGTTTGTGAGTTCGAGCCTCGTATAGGGCTCTGTGCTGACAGCTGAGAGCCTGGAGCTGTTTCAGATTCTGTGTCTCCCTCTCTTCTGCCCCTCCTCCACAGACACTCTACCTCTACCTCTCTCCCTCAAATAAATAAAAACATTAAATAAATAAAAATTTAAAAAATATGATATCTGTCCTCCTCTGACTGACTTATTTCATTTTACTGGTGAAAAATGTTAAGAAATTTGCCCACGTTCTCACAACTATAGGTAGTAAAGCTAAGTCTCAAGGTAAAGTCTGTCTGATACCACACCTTGTGAAATAAACACAGTATCGAAAGAGTAAAACATCTGTGCAAGGGGAAAAAATGCACGTCTTGCTCATTGTTATATAATCAATGACTAGCGTTCTGCCTGACATTTAGTAGGTGCTTAATAAGTATTAGCTGGATGTTTAATGAATTAATCACTGAAGTCAACAGAAAGGAGTTCTAAGGAGCAGTCAACAGCTATCAAATGTCAACACAAAGTCAATTAAGAGAAGGACAGAAAACTGTAAAATGGATTGGTCAGCACTGTGGGGGCCTTTGACAGCAATTTCAGGGGAAGACTAAGGGCAGACTATGGGTGTAAGGGGTTAAGGAGTGTGTGACAGGTAAAGAAACAAATAGTTTTCAGCTGAATTAATATTATTATTGGAGAGCTAAAATTACTTACTTTATAACACTAACAAATCTTAACTCTATACTTGGAAAAGGTAATACTACCTTCACTGGGAACTAAGTAATTAGAGAGAGAGAGCACCAAATACACGGCGTTATACATTTAGGGTCCTGGAATGCCGAGGGGAAGATCTATCAATAAAAGAGTGAAATAAGTAGAGTTTTTTTAGATACAGAGATCATCATGGTCACCCAGCAAGGGCACTGGTCCCCACTAACATGTAATAACACCAAAGCAGCAAGTGTACCCCTATGTGGCTTAAGTTCCAACTGAGGAGCTGAATACCTACCAGCTACTCACTTCTGTGAGCTACAGACACCCCATAATTATCTTTTAATCATTTAGGCTTCGTCGACCTTGCATCTAAGTAATGTAACTCAAGCACAACTATATCTCAAAACCAAACTGTAAAGAAATTTCAATATTTTAAGGAGATAATGATCGTTTTAGAGAAACCATTTTTTCAGCTTTCCTTCCTCTGCTTTTACTGACATGTAACATTGTACAACTTTAAGGTGTACAAAGTGTTCTTTTGATATATTTGTATATTGCAAAATGATTACCCCCATAGTGTTAGCTAACACTTTCATTATGTCACATAATTACCTTTTTTTTGGGGGGGGGGCAGTGAGAATATTTAAGGTCTACTCTCTTAACAACATGCAAGTATATAACACATCATTGTTAACAATGATCAGAAAGCTGTTCAACAGATCCAAGAATGTGTTCATCTTCTAACTGGCAGTCTGTACCCTTTGACTAACATCTTCCCAACTCCTCTACCTCCCAGTCCCTGGGAACTACTATTCTATGAGTTTGGCATTTTAAGATTCCAAAAAGAAGTGACAGCATATAGGATTTGTCCAGAAACAATACTTTTATCTAGGAAGACCCTAAGGTTTTTGTCAGTTAGTTTGAAACCCAGATGACACTTTAATAAAAAATATTACTCTAGTGTCTTGCCAATCTACAAAGAAATGACTGAAGTTGCTCTCGCTCTCTCAGGGGAAACTTAACGGTAAATACAATATGTTATATGTCCAAATAAAAACAAAGGAGAAAGGCTCAAAAGAAATGTTACTGGAACTGGAAGGCAGGATGCTCAGTGAAATGAGTCAGTCAGAGAAGAACAGATATCATATGTTTTCACTCCTATGTGAGTCTTGAGAAGCTGAACAGAAGACCATGGGGGAAGGGAAGGGGAAAAATAGATACAAACAGAGGGAGGGAGGCAAAACACAAGAGACTCTTAAATTCAGAGAACAAGCTAAGGGTGGATGGGGGCGGGGGAGAGGGGAAAACTGGTGATGAGCACTTGTGATGAGCACTGGGTGTTGTGTGTAAGCCAATTTGACACTAAATTATATTCATAAGGAAAAGAAAAAAGAAAAAGAAATGCCACTGCCTGGATTGTAATTTTAAAGTAAAATGTCTTCAATCTGATCTAGCAATACAGTTTTATTTGAATCTCTGTTGGGGGGATATAAAACCTTTGTGGTTTCAGGATAGTCTCTAGTTAAGTAAGTAACAGTATTGGGACAATAGTGAAAAGAAAGATCCTTATCAATCTTGGTCTTAATCTATGAAGAGTTAAACGATGCGTTTCTACTATTTTAGAGGCAAATAATTCTCCTTTTACTGCATTTGTGGCATCTCTGCCCTTCTCCAAAAAACACAACCATGTCGCATATTTATTTTTAAATATAGGTGAAACAAAATTAATTAATAGTTTCAAATCTTATGACAAACTTAAAGAAAAGAGAACATACATTCAGATTCTTAAAAAAAACATGATTTCAATATTTTTGAGCTAACAAAGAATTTGCTAACCATAGGGGAACCCTCTAATATATTTAAGATTAATTATTGAATACCCAAAGGAATAGGTATTACCAGAGGCATATTAAGTGCTTCAGGGACATTTGTGATGGTTAGGTTTAAAGTTTTTAATTTTGAGAATATGCTAAGATATGCTTTAAAATATGCATAGGATATAAATTTTAATAGTGAGAAATACGGCATAGTGGAGGTGAAGCCAGCCTCTTTATAGTCTGGGATAGATTTTTCAGCAAGAAACGGCATCTAAAAAGTAGAGCATCCTATAGAAATGATGAAATAGAGATTAACTGGGTGTCAAATGCTGTATGACTGGAAATTTTTAATATGGAAGTTAAGTGATAAATCTGTTTTATTTTTAAATGGAGCATCATAAAATTCCCCTCCCATATCTTCAGTTGTTCCTCTTTCCTTTCAAACAGCAAAGCCTGTCTGTGCACCTTTCTTGTAAAACACTAGACATTCCCTTGTATTATACATATTTGTCTGGATTCCTATGTGGACTCTAGAACAGATTTAGTAGTACAACTCGTGAAAAGCACAACCACTAAAAACAGTGTAATCTAGAATTAAAAAAAAAAAACAATGGAAGGAGAAAAATAAAGAAAAAAGAAAAAAGTTACCCCTGAGCTGTAGAAAATCCTGAGTTTTCAGATGGAAAGGCACAAGTTCCAGCCAGATTTGATAACGGTGCATGCGCGCGCACACACACACACACACACTCTCTCTCTCTCTAATGCTCTGTCTCACACACACTTACACACACATATGTGATAATATGGATATGGGATAATGACAGATTATCTGCAAATTGATAATCTAAGTGTTAAATAAAAAATTCATGAAATAAAGGGAAAGAGGAACTACTGACTCCTACAAGAAGCATTTTTATCCATAATCTGGAGCTAAGCAATCGCAGTAAAATCCAGGAGTTGAGAGGCTGGGAAGGAAGGCATTATCGGCATTCTAAAAGCCCCTTCTCTATGGAATTGGGGTGAGTAGAGACAAAATAGAGTCTTAGTAGGGAAATAAGTAAGAATTTGTTTTAAAACCATGAGAAAACACTTGGGTCTAATATGAGGCAATCAGTAATGGGAAAGCAGAGTAGAACTTTCAAATTATGAAGGTAAAAATTTATGTATATATATTTATTTAAGTTTATTTATTTTGAGAGAAAGGATGCACATCAGTTGGGGAGAGAGAGAGGGAGGGAAGCAGGGAGGGGGAGAGGGAGGGGGAGACGGAGGGGGAGAGGGAGAGGGAGAGTGAGAGAGAAAGAGAGAGACAGAGAGAGAGAGAATCTCTAGTAGGCTCTGTGCTGTCAGCATGGAGCCCAGCACAGGGCTCAAATTCACAAACCATGAGACCACAACCTGCGCCAAAATCAAGAGCACTCAACCTACTGAAGCACCCACACACCCCTGTATATATATTGATTCAACTTGATCAGTACAGAAAAAAATAAGGGAAAAGGATGGAAAATAATCAGAAATCAAGATGGAAGAAAGAAAACGAAGGGAATTATGCATTTCTGTAACTGTAAATAAAACATCCCATCAAATGGCAGGAACTCTCTCTCATCTAGAAGAGGGGGAGTTATAAAAAAAGATTTAAAAAATAAAATGTGGTCAATAGGCAAAGAATTCCAAGAAGCTACAAGAAAAATAAGCAAGAAGCAGTATTAATATCAAAGAAGGCAGAATTAAAGTTAAAAATGTGAATCAGGATAAAGAGAGACATAACAAAATCACAAAATACAAAGACCTAAACCAATCAACATTGTAGTTAAATACACAAAGCAAAAACAATTAGAAATTATCTGCTAATGGATACATTTTTTTAATGTATTTACATTTAATGTAAATACATTCTAAAATTGATTTAGTGATAGTTGTACAACCTTGAATATACTAAAAACCCTGAAGAGTACACTTTAAATGGGCATGTTTAAATTATAAGATATGTGAACTATTTTCAATAAAGCTCTTATATATTTAAAAATTAAGAATGAAAGAACCCTATGCAATTATTATGGGAAACTTTAATACACATCTCTCAGGATCATATAGATCTAATAGAGAGAAAAGCAAAATCATAGAGAAATTACCTAAAAACATAAACAACATAACAATAAATAAACTTAATAAAAATAAAATTATAGTGGAAAACTTTAATGTGTTTTTCAGAACCAAACAGATCAAAGATTAAAAAAGCAAAGTCATTGATTAAATACATATCAACAATAAAAAACAAAAATTGATCACAAAGGTCAGAGGAAAAATGAAATTAAAATAACACAAGCAAAAGTCCAAACACATATATGCATAAACACACACACACACGTGCATATAAATACATATGTGTGTATGTGTGTGTGTGTATATATATATATATTTGCATGTACTTTCATATATGTGTTTGCATACATAGGAAACATTAAAATATTCCTCAAATACTTGGCCAGAAAATTCCCATAATATATTTTTAAGTAAAGATTTTACAGATCACATTTTCTAATAGTAACAAAAATAATAAATATTTATAAATAACAAAAAGATAAGCAAAAGTCCTATCTATTTAGAAGTTGAGTAATATTCTCTTGAATTAAAGAGAAAATCAAAATTGGAATTATAACTTCTAGAAATCAATGAAGACTACTTCGTACAAATCCTGAGGCACGGCAAAACTGTACCCAAAATAGGGGCGCCTGGGTGGCTTAGTCGGTTAAGCGTCCGACTTTCCCTCAGGTCATGATCTCGCGGTTCGTGGGTTCGGGCCCCGCGTCGGGCTCGTCAGGCAGTCAGGCTCGTGCTGACTGCCAGCTCAGAGCCTGGAGTCTATTTCAGAGTCTGTGTCTCCCTCTCTCTCTGACCCTCCCCTGCTCACGCTGTCTCTCTCTCTCTCTCCTACAAATAAATAAAAATATTAAAAAAAAAAACCTGTACCCAAAATAATGTAATCAATGTTTCCAGCAAAAAGTAAGCAAATAAAAACTTAAAAGTTAAGAAAACTGTGTTGAGATTTTTTTTAATTTTACTTATTTATTTAGTTTTTTAAGTTTATTTATTTTTGAAATAGAGAGACAGAACACAAGCCTCGGAGGGGCAGAGAGAGAGAGAGAGAGAGAGAGAGGGACAGAATCCCAAGCAGGCTCTAGGCCCCAAGCTGTCAGCACAGACCCAACATGGGGCTTGAACGTGGATCACAAGCTATGAGATCATGACTTGGGCCAAAGTCAACTACTTAACCAAATGAGCCACCCAAGCGCCCCAAGCTTTTAAAAAAAAATTAATAGGTAAAAGTTGAAATTAAGAGAAAAGGTATACTAAATTAGGAATGAGAAAGACATAGGCACATATTAAGAAGAAATAGAGGAATCAAAAAAATTGCAGTGTCTTCCACCAAATGTGTAAATGCAATGTCAAATAGATAATTTTATGGCAAAATAGAAATAACTCAAATTCACCAAGAAATGGGCAATCTGACCTCTGAGTAGTCTTTAAAATAAATAATTCCAGTTATTTCAATATTTCCAGCCCTTCAAAAAATATTAAAATCACCCAGTTAGTTTTATTAAGACTACATAACTTTAATGCCAGAAGTTGACAGAGTATACTAAAACCAATTTCTCTTATGAATATATACTAAAAGTGTAGCAAACTGAATCTATAAATTTATAGGATACATTCTGACCAAATACTATTTGTATCAGACAGAAAAAGGTAGATCAATAGTAGAAAACCTATCATCACATTCATAAAATTAAGTGAGAAAATAATAAGATTCTATTAGTGGTTTCTGATAATTATGAAACTTAATTGTCTTAATAAAATTTGGAGTAAAATCAGGATATAAAGAAAGTGCTGAAATATAATTAAATGCTACTTCCCAAAAACCAGAAGCAAAACTTTTCTTTAAAGGATAAAACACTAAAGACATTTGGACTAAGATCAGAGATTGGATGAGTGTGCTAGTTATAGCCATTGTTATTCAAGGTTAGGTTGGGGTTTCCTGCACATGCGACGAGATACTGGGTATAAACACTGGGAAGAAGAGTAAAATTATCTTTTCTCTAATGAAGAACACTGTACATTTAGAAAACCTAGAAAGTATTCTGATTGGAGCCTCTTCCTTGCTAACTAGCTTTCTTTACACATACATTTTATAGAAAAAAATGACTAGAATTTTAAGACTGTGCTAAAGTAGCTGAATATAAAATAACAGCTTTCTCTATATTAGCAATAAGTATCTAGAAGTAGACATGGGAAAGTATTCTAAGTAGAAATAAAAAATTGTAAAGTCACATATTTAATGAGAAAGGCATAGAACTTACACTAAGAAAAGTTTAACATCTTAACATGGCAAACAGAACCTAACGAATGGAAAAATATTCTTTATTTTAGAATATAAAGACCTCCTATTATAAAACTATCAATTCTCCCAAAATTAATGTAGAAGTTTAATGCATTTCCAGTTATAGTCTCAACAAGGCTTCTTGCGAGTATAGGAACTTTAAGATTCCTATGTATGAATAAGTGTCTAGAATGGCGCCAGAATGCTTGAATAGGAACATTGGGGAACAACCAGATACTCGAATAAATGAAAAAGACTACAATTAAATTGCTATTTCCATAGGAACAGAGAGATCACTGAGTCAGAATAGAGAAATCTGAAGTAAATCTGTGTCTATGAGAAGTTTTAATGCAGCACAAAATAGTATTTTTTAAAAGTTTTTTAATATTTATTTTTGAGAGACAGAGTGACAGAGTACGAGCAGGGAAGGGTCAGAGAGAGGGAGACACAGAATCCAAAGCAGGTTCCAGGCTCTGAGCTGTCAGCACAGAGCCCGACACGGGGCTCAAACTCAAGAACTGTGAGATCATGATCTGAGCTGAAGTCGGACACTTAACTGACTGAGCCACCCAGGTGCCCCACAAAATAGTATTTTAATTCAATGGGGAAAAAGAATGTTTTACCTAATAAATGGCACTAGCCATGTGGAAAACAAAATTAAATCCCATCTCAGATCACACACAAAATCAAATTTTAGACCAATTAGAAGCTCGAAATGTAAAAGACAAAACAATAAATATTGTAGAAGAAAATCTAGGAGAGTATACGTATCTCTTAAACAAAAATGGCAAATCAACAGAGAAAAAGACGTTAAGACATATTTGAGTTTGTAAGAGATAAAGCTAAATTTAAATAAATAAAATAAATAAATAAAAATTCAAAAAATAAAATACAACTGTCAGAATAATGTATATAGTACAATTTTATTTTCATAAATATTTAGGTGTGTGTGCATGTGTGCATGTGCACACTATACCTCCCACAGTCTGCCCATCTCTGTCTTAAACATCACTTTGTTTGGGTCGCCATGCCTCAAGATTCTAGAATTATTTCAACAGCCTCCTAACTAACTTTTCTGCTTTACAGTCTCTCTGCAATCCATTTTCTATGCACTCTTCGAAATCACAAATCTTCCATATCGTGTCTCCACTTAAAGCCCCCCACCCCCACCTCCGGATGACTGTCCACTACCTGTAGAAGAAAATACACACTCAGCAAAATTTGACCTGGCCTTCCCTTTGGACCCACCCTCACCTTTGCCAATTTCCCTGCATCACATCTCTGCACAAGCCAGCAGGAATCACTTGGGAGTTTCCCAAACACGCTCATCAATGTCTCCCTTGAGTAGAGGCTCCAGCATGTGCTCACTTTCTGTTTTGTTCTGTTGTGTTCCTTTAGTGGAGTTCTGTTCTCCTAACCAACCTAGCTAGTCGTCTGCTTAGATTCATCTTGCAGATCTTCACACCAAAATTCCTCCGGAATACTTTCCCTGACACCCAGGCTGAGGGAACTGCCTCTGCTCTTTGAGCTTTTCAAGTGCATTGTGATTCCCCCTAGCATCTATCACACAACACTTGCAACACTTGCTCATTTGTGCACCCCCTCAACCAGACTTGATCTCTTTGAAGACAAGAGTTACATCTTATTCAACATGTATTCATCGCTTTATATATATTGAAGACAAGGAAAGAACACCTGCTCTGGTTGAGTCTCTATGCTGAGCACTGGCAATACTCTAGTGATCAGAATAGACACAGCTCTTAACCTTACTGAGCTGCAGGAAAGACTGAATAATCCACTAATTGAACATGCAATCCAACAATCATTCAAAAGAAGATACATGATGATAGTGTTATAATGATAAGGGGCACAGTGCTTAAGGGCATATAACAGGGATCTAATATAATCTACAGGATTAAAGAAAGCATCCTTTAAAAAGTGAAGGATAAATACAAGTCATCTAAGCAGCCAAGAAGAAACAGAAAGAAAAAAAAACCATTCCAGACTGAAAAGAACATTATGAAAAGGTCCTGGAACAGAAACGCAGAGTTTCGGAGAAGCTAAGACCACAGCTGTAACCATAACCATTGGTACATTGGTTTGCCCATGGTGGATTTTCTGGGTTAATAGATAGAAGAACCAATAATATATTAACAAATACAGCTGTGTGTAACTGTCCAAGTCTAATGTACATGATGTATGTATTGTATAATATATGTAGTAAATATCCTGTACTATGTTGTTGATGTATAATTTTTCGCTTGCTGTTTTTCAGACCCTTCAATACTTGCTGGCAGACCTTTTTACACAAGCATGGAAAAGTTGTACTAAATGACTGGGTTAGCTGGTGTGAATGCTTATTTAATCAATTCTTGTTCCTTTGCAAAAAAAAAAAAAAAAAAAAAGAAATAGTCAAAGGTGAGACCTAAGAAATGGACAGACTCAGGGTAGCACATGGATCATGAAGCAGCCTTATCAGGGCTCTCTGCTATGCTCGCTGTCAGGAGCTGGCCACCTGTCTGGTGACCAAGGTCTCCTCACATTTTCCAGCCTTCCTTCCCCAGCACCGTGGCACGCTGCTGTGGAAGACACTAAGTCAAAAGCCCAGCAGCAGTGTGGTGCAGATTCAAACACACACACACACACACACACACACACACACACACACACACACACACAAGCTAATTACAAAGAGGAGCTCGCCAAGCACCTGCCTCAGCCCTGTACCCCAAAATCTGCCTTTCTGCATCGTAAAAATAGGGCAGTGGCTCACAGGCTTTGAAATCTCCCCACAGAGCTCTGCTCTCCTCATTTCTCACACCTGCACTTCTCCCCATCTTTCACCTGGTGGCTAGGCAGGTAGGCGAGGGAATCACAGTGGAAATATGCATGGGTTCTGTTGACGACAATGGGCCCTGTTCAAATAGGAGGTTAGAGTAGTGATGACAGGAGACTTTAATTTCCACAAGGACGAATCCCCAGAGGGCTTACTCGGAGCCATTAATCACTGCTAATGCCTCTTTAATTGCTACGCCTCCTACAATTGTTCAGCTGTGGTTCACCCTCCTGAACCACCACAACCCAGCCTTGGGAGCTACGCGTCTGACCAATTTGTACTGAAAAGGATTAGGTTTTGGAATGAAAGTTGTCTTGTCGTAAAGAAATAAAATTGAGGGGAATCTGAAATTTTTTACAACTTTCCAAATGAATTAGGTGAAAAATAGTGAGCCAGAGGCTAAAACTATGTGTTTCCTTAGCCAAATAGCATCAGATTGTAAGCGTAACAGAAATAAACGCATCCTACGTCCATGATGTGGCTACTACAGTAGCACAGAGCAGCCTTTACAGCATTCACAAAGAAGCAATCCTAATACTCTTGTGCTTCTGGAGGACAATAGCATGGGACTATGTATATGTTTATTTAAAAAAGAATTTGTGACTACACGGTTTCACACAAGATCGATGACACAAGCTCATCAGATGCTTTGGAACAGCACTAACCAGTCTAACCTCCATCAAAATACAGAAATACAGTAGTCCTTGGGGTGCCTGGGAGGCTGTCGGTTGAGATTCCAACTAGTGATTTCAGCTCAAGTCATGATCTCATGGTTCATGGGTTCGAGCCCGGCATCAGGCTCTGCACTGACAGCGTGAAGCGTGCTTGGGATTCTCTCTCTCCCTCTCTCTGTTTCTCCCTTGCTTGTGCTCTCTCTCTCTCCCTCTGTCTCTAAATAAGTAAACTAAAAAAAAAAAATACAGTCATCCTCATAAATAGGCATCCTTCGTCCACTTCCACACTACCCGTGAGAAGGAGCTCCTGAAGCATTCTCTCCCGATAATATCTCTAATGATCACAAAGCTCCTTCCTTATTCCACGGAGGCGCAATCTATTCCTATCACTTGAGCCCACTGGTTCTATTTATTGTACCCTCTGCTCTCCCTGCAGAAACCCTTCAAAGCACCTGAAAATAGCTCACACGCTCTCCTTTGTCTTCTCATCTTGTTTTCAAAGAACTAATTCAAAATGCATTAAAGGCAGCTCAAAAGCACAATCTTAAATAGATGTGAAAGGCAAGAGTATGTGAGAAAAAAGATACAGAGCAGGTGTGATCGGGAAGGACGTTGCAGGTTATGGGCAGGAAGGGAACGAGAAAGCGGCAGACACGGAAGGGGTCTATTTCGGATAAGAGGAGCTAACATGAGGCGCTGTGATGCCGGGGTTCAGCCCTGTGTGTTTATGTGCTCTAACCTGGGGGAAAAGGGTACTTACTCCGCTGCACTAGAGTGTACACTTGAAGCTGTTTTCTCAGTACCCTATCTGACGTACCTGCTCTGCCCCGTCCACACTTTCCATACTCGCTTCGCTTTACATCTTGCACACGGAAGACACCGGGCCGAGTGGGAAGCAGGTGAGGGCAATGAGAAAACAGCGTCGACGGCACACACAGGGACGGAACGCACATCCACCGTGTCTTCTGCATCAGGGGTGAGGCCGCCCGATGAACAGAGGCTGCTCGTGTGTGTCACCATTGCCACGTGACTCTGACAGGAACGCTGAGCTACGTCACATGTGGACCATTCCACAAACAGAGGGCAAGGGCAAGCCCGAGACACACAAGAATGAACAAAACTGTCAGCTTTTTCAATCAGGAGAGGAGACCGTTTACATGTGAGCTCCTCTGCTATTGTAAAGAAACCTACCATCTGTTTGGATTCACCGTTTCTTTGGTGAAAGGGTTAGGACCTTATGACTCCATTCGCTTTTGTGACACAGCTGTGTTCATTTTTCTTCTGTGTCCCCTTCCAGTTTTTCTAGGTACCCACACATATTTCACAAGGCTGGATTCATAACGGACACAAAAACACTTGGTGTTTGCCCGTTATTCTTTTTGTGTAATAGTTTCTCTCTAGCAGATGCTGGGGGTGTTTGTAGCTATGGGTGCTCAGCGGAGTCTTGCTCTGGAAACTGTCTTCACTGAAGAAGGCTGCCTGGCCCAACGTCCTGTCCCCTCCGCAGGGCAGCCTGCATCCAAGGACCTGCGCCGTGAAGCAAAGACGAGACTTCCTTGCCTCCACGGAGGGCAACTGTGAAAATCCGAGTGGAGTCCTTTGCTGTGACAGCACATGAACCTCCGCCCGCCGCCCCCCAGCCCCTCTCCTTTCTTCACCTCCTCACAAGGAAGTAGTCTGGAACTTTATAGTCTGAAACTATAAAGCTGCAAACACGTGCTACCTAACTGTCAGAAGAAGGGAGGCCTGGAGGGTGGAGCTGCGAGCCACGGAGCATTACTCTCAGGACTTGAAACCTACAGAGGATTGTCTGGTTGCGTCGTTGATCCTAAGGGTTCCTGAGCACAAATCTTCATCTAAGACAGAGGCTTGTTGCTGATATCTTGTCATTATAAAGAACAGTCAATAAACACCATCAAGCCATTATTTAAAGTTTCTTCTTCTTCTTCTGAATTATTTCTTTAAAGTGTAGGCCATTACTAAGAGGACAGGAAGGTTTCAGTCCACTGATACTAAAGCTTTAGAGGTTGTGATATTGCAAACGTAAGTCTAACGAGAAGATATACTAAAGAACTGGGGAGCAGATTATTTTCTGCATTATAGTGTCTTTTTTTAAATTTTATATTTTTTATTTATTTCTGAGAGACAGAGAGAGAGCATGAGCAAGCAGGGGAGGGTCAGAGAGAGAGGGAGACACAGAATCCGCAGCAGGCTCCAGGCTCTGAGCTGTCAGCACAGAGCCCGATGCAGGGCTCGAACCTAAGAACCGGGAGATCATGACCTGAGCCGAAGTCAGACACTCAACCGACTGAGCCACCCAGGTGCCCCTGCGTTGTAGGGTCTTTGACCCAAGGCTCAGAACAGGATGCTTCAGAGGCCTGAAGAGAAAAAGAGAACCGAATGGTCTACTTATGAACTTATGTAGCATTCTACGATACTTGGCTGAGTAAATCAGAGCCTACACAAGGTACTCAGTGTACAATAAATACTTGCTGAGTAGATGTGTGAATGAATAAATGAGTATTTAGGTTGCTTTAGGTTTTCACTGAAACACCAGGGTACTCATTCATATAGAAATGTAGATAATGCAGAAACTACGGACTGGATACTAATAAGCCCGTGGCTTTAAGTTCTTAAATTGTTCCCATTCCAAAGCAAAAGTGACGGTGGTGATAACAGCGGTAGCCCACATGGGTACGTGTTGGATCCTCTTTTATGCACAACTTGACAGAGGGACCACAGAGGAAAATTTAAGGAGGAAGAAAATAAAGTAATAGCTATTAACAGCCGTCAGTCAACCAAAACCAGTAAGCCAAGTTTGTCATTATCACAATAGGGCACAAACCACAAATTCTTGCAAAGGAATGCCGGAGACTGGACGATTTTAGTGAAAACCTCAACTGTTAAATTCGGGGCAGATAAGGAGTGAAGGTATTCAGCTGAGCACGGTGTGCCTCTGAGATGCACTCGCAGATCCCGGAGACGTAGCCTAAGAATCATCTCCTGTTCTTGTCCCTCAATACGTCCCAGCAAGAATCATTTCTCACATGAGGCTGGCCTCATCAGTGCCTCGTAAGCACTCCCCACTACCCAACCCATGTCCCATCACTCAGACCCTCCCCTGGGTCCTCACAAAACAGAAGAAGGGGACAAAGAAGGGGACACTCTACTTGTTATGGACGGGCGAGAAGAAAAACTATGGGATGTAGAAGGTACAAGAGGAAGAAAACAGCACCAAGGCTTGGTTTATTCTTATCGATAGCTTAATAGGTCAGCTGAGGAGCCACTTGACCCAAAGGAGATATAAAACAAAAATGTCTGGATTCAGGACTCTTCTTTTTCCTATAAACGTCTATCCCTGCCCCTCCCACTTCTTAATTCCTAAAGACAACAAAAGGTTCTATGAGAAATCTTTCTTAATATTTGAAAGCAAACAAAAAAGCATTATCCAAAGGTCAACTACATCTAGTGCTTGACAGGAAGAAGATGTTACAGAGCTGTAAGATCTTGAATTTTCTGTCAACAAAAGATGCCACATTCTTTTGAAAGCACTTCTTTAGTGAGGTACAGGAAAAGTCATAATTAAAAGTAAAAAAATAAATAAATAAAACAAGAACTGGCTTTTCTCTCCTCAGTCCATTCCCAGGACTTGCCAGAATATTGCTATTTCCTTTCTAGCTTCCAGAAGGATGTCAGTGGTCAACAGAGTTTGCTTTTTCTAACAGACAATGAAGTGGTTGGCCTGGTGTCCCAGAAGGCAAAGAGACGGATTTTTTTTTTCATTGTGTGACCATGGTAACCTTGTTCCAAGTGCAAACCTTGCAACATGGGCGATCTTCTTTTAAAACAGTGAATCAATAAACTACAACTCTGCTGTCTACAGACCATAGCCAATAATAAAGCTTACGAACATCCCTGTTTCCTTCATCGGAACTATCCAAGTACGTGGATTAAACAGACCAGAATAAAGTCAGACAGGCTTGCCTGTGGTAACAGTAGTACCAAGATGCACTCTATCCCCCAAATCCCTATTTTCCTTCCACACTAAAGCGGAAGCAGCAACAGTGATTTGTGAATACCACTGTTACTTAGAACTCTGCCTCCCACCAGCAACTAGATTCAGCCCCCCATTTAATTAAAAGTTGTGCCCCCTAAGTATCAAGATTGTGAGGTACGTAACAGCATGAAAATGCATGTGAGGACGTCAGATTGGAGGGGGGTGGTTCAGAATACTTAGGGAGACATGAAATAACATTTATCTGCCTGTATGTGGCTTCTGATCTTAAACAAGTTTGAAATTTGCGTATAATTCACTTAAATCCCATTATTTCTCAACAACAATTAAGGTTTTAAAGAATCATACAGGTATATATTTAAAATGTATACGGTTCTTAGGGCACCTGGGTGGCCCAGTCGGTGAAGCGTCTGACTTGGGCTCACATCATGGTCTCGTAGTTTGTGACTCTGAGCCCCGCGTCTGGCTCTGTGCTGACAGCCCAGAGCCTGGAGCCTGCTTCAGATCCTGTGTCTCCCTCTCTCTCTCTGCCCCTCCCCACATCTCAAAAATAAACATTGAAAAAATGGATATGGTTTTTGAAAAGTATTCCGTCTGTCCAACATGAAAGAAAATGAGTATCTAGCATGTGCTGGATGTGCTGACCCATTATGAATTGCAACAAGGGAGCCCTGGTCACTGTAGCCATATACAGTTACAGTCATGGGGTTTTTCATCACCTTTAAATAGTTCACTTTAAACTCCTATTAGCTCGGTTGAAACACTAAACAGCTACTTAGCGTGACGTCCTGCTTAAAGTAAAGATTCTGTTTAACTAACTGTACCTGCTGCTATAGGGAGAGGCAGAAAGCACTGCTACTAAACATAGAAACACTTTTACAGCACATTGCAATAGTATCTAATGACTGATGGCAGACTGTGAAAAATCATTTACCCTGGGTATTTAAAATGTCAGGGAAGCAATCAAAAAAATCAGTCTACAATAGAGATAATATCAATGATTGATGAGGCATTTGAATTCCAGGAAAGTATCTGGGAAGTCCAAAACTGTCTTCACAGTAAAAGGATTACAAGAAGAAAGGAGTGTGTCGAGTGTACCTGTCATTTACAGGAGCATCAGGAAAGTAACAAGCAATACAAGTAGTCAGCAGTTTTATCATTTTCCTGACGTGGAAAGGTGTGCTCTCGTTCTTGAATATTTTTCTACGTGGGAAGCAGTAAGATGATCTGGAACCTGGAGGCATGGATCGCCTGTTCAGAGACCAATTCCCTACAGTATTAGTTAAAGAGTGGGATTAGGTTCAGACGCTATTCTCATTTCCTCTTCGAGGTCCTTCGTGCTACATCAGGTAATAAGCAAGACCACAAAATGAAAGGAAAGCTGGAGGCTCTACTCTGGACGCTGAATACACATATAAAATTTGGTGCTTTCACAAGTGATGTTATAAAAATAAAAACCCTTAAGTGTAAAAATAGACTACAAGCTCTTGTTCATGTATTTTAGTTCAGGTTTGGATTTTTTTTTTTAAATTGGCGCTACAACCAAGTAGAGGTAGAAAGTCACTTTGGACTTATCTATCTTCATTATAATTTTATTCAATAGCTTTTAGAAATATTTGATTTAGATCTAACTTTAAACTTAGAGGAAAGTTGAAAGAATAATATCAAAAACTCCCATTTTCTTTTCTAAAGATTCACCAATCTTTTAACAATTTATCGCATCTGTTTTATTCTCATTCTCTCCCTCTCCCTCCCTCTCCCTCTGTCTCTCTCACCCTGTCTCTGTCTCTGTCTCTCTCTCTCTCTCTCTCTCTCACACACACACACACACATCATTTGAGAGTTAAGTGGCACAGGTCCTTCCCTTCTACGTCTAAAGTTTCCTAAGAACAAGGGTGTTCCCTTACATAACCACAGTACAATTTTGAAAATGAGGAAATTTAACTTTGGAACAATATTATCTAATCCACAGTTCATATTCCAATTTCGTTTACTGGCCCAATAATGTTCTTCATTGCTCCTTCCTAGTACAAGACCCAATACAGGATTATTTGCCGCATTTGTCTTGTGTCTTTAACTTTCCGTCCTCTGGAACAGTTCCTCAGCCTTTGTCAAACAATACTTCTCAGATGCCTACCCTTCCTGGCCCCCTGCCTTGATGGTGTGGTTACAAAGGACACATATCTAACCACTAGGCAGCTACAGTCAAGGTGGAGAGAAAGACCTGTAGATGATCAGGGAGCGCATCATGAAATGTGCTGCAAAAGATGGATAAGCTGGGTTCCTCCCATTTTATCAATTCAAAACCCCTGCTCTCTAGATCCTTACTTTTTTCTATCTTCGTAGGAAAATACTTCCATAACCAGAATCATCACTAACGAAAGTGATTTGTAAAATGTCCTTTAGTTCAAGAAGTTGTCCAAAGTTATATGTGTGTGTGTGTGTGTGTGTGTGTATGAATAAGGGGTATTATATGTATATAATACAGTATATATATATATGTATATGTATATATATGATGTTTATAAATGTACTTATATGTATTATATATATATAAATAAACACACACATAAAGTAGTTTATGGTACTATACGCACACACACCAAGTTGGTTTTTCTTTTCTTTTTTAAGAAACAGGGATAGTTCTTTTAAATAGGAGATGTGTTAAAATTATTATTTTCAGAAACAAAAAAAAATGTGACCTGGTGAAAAGAACTATGTTTCTTCTCCTATAGTTAGAAAAGCTATATTCAAGTCCAACCTCGATCATTTATTAGCTAAGTGATCTTGGGTAAGTTATAATGTGGGCTTTTATGACTTCATCCATAAAAAGGAACGATAATAGTTGACTATAGAGTTTAAAGTTGAATAAAGTACAAAATAATATACGTGAAAGTTTTTTATAAAGAGTAAAGCACTGTGTAATTTATAGATCTGTGTCTATATATGTCTACAGATAGACATTATGTACATAGTGTGTATATGTATGTGTACATGTAGAGACAGAGAGCAGGAGAATGAGAGAGAGAAAGCCTAAGGAAGCATTTAATTTAGGACTTTTTTAAACAGGGTTCTCCCTATTACCACGTAAAGGAATTGTGAATCCCACATTTCCCAGCCTGTGTGGGGATGGCGTTCCCACTTCTCTTAAAATGGCGGTCTTGCAGCGGCCACACCCAAGCGGCCTTCCGTTCCTCTCATTAAGTAGGGAAGTTGTACTCCTCCCGTCATGTGGTCATCTCCTGAGGTTCTTAAAGACTGGCAATGCCGGGACAGCAGACATTATGTCTGCCTTACTCACTGTCAATCTCTAGAACCAGCACAGGCCTGACACGTTGAGGGGACTCACCAGACACCTGTAGTATGGGGAACACCAGCTGGGACCTCTTCTTGTCCAAAATACTGTGACACAGCATCACTGCCTCCCTCTTAGGCGAGTTGCTGCTACTGAGACATGAGTGGAGAAACCGGAACTTTCATCAACCTCCTGCACATTAGGGTAAATGATGGAAGGAAGGGAGGGAGGGAGCGGGGGAGGGACGGAGCTCATTCCTGAAACTCTGAATCCAGAAATACCATTGAAACACTACAGTCATGTAGAAATTCTATTAGAATGGTTTAAACGAATTAAAAACTATCATCATTAACACAACTAACTAGTTAAGCCCTTCCCACCTTCTTTTACATTCCATGGTCCTATTTTTGTTCTTAGCACCTATCATTCCCAAGTTAGTGTTTTTGTCATTTGTGATTTTTTTGTCGTCTGTCTCCCCACTTTGTGCAACTCCCTGCTCATCACCAGCACCTAGAATGGTACCTAAAGAAAGCATATGCTGAGTAAGTATTTCGAATGATGGAACAAAGTGCTTGAAAATTCTTTCTTTTATAAGACAAACATTCTCTACAATATTATATATATAGTATATACACACATCGCTGGATTAACCTTTCCTGTAGCTAATCCAACTAAAACCCCAATGATCATGTAGAACTTCAAACTAAAGAAGTTTTATAGATTTGTAACTCGGGGGCTTCTGATTAATAAACCTGCCATCTGAAACAGTAAGCGCAAGAAGTAATGACAAATTAAGAGAAGCCAATTTTTAAATGCAGATTTGCCTTGTCCTTTTCAGTGATTCATAGAACCGAGAATCAGAATAGCAAAACGGAAAGGGTATGAATGCAGAGAGATAAGTAAACAAGAGTAGGAAGCCCCAGACATGAGTGAAGAAGTGACCAGTGTCAGATGTGGCAGGAAGTACACAGAATGAGGAGAAACAATGAAAAGTAGAAAACTTTTG
Organism: Crocuta crocuta; assembly: GCF_008692635.1. Taxonomy (NCBI): domain Eukaryota; kingdom Metazoa; phylum Chordata; class Mammalia; order Carnivora; family Hyaenidae; genus Crocuta; species Crocuta crocuta. The sequence goes on along the minus strand of NW_027532173.1, from coordinate 2,503,767 downwards.
GCAACTGAGTATTTTCAGTCAAAATGTTTCAGGGAACTAGTCACTTGGTTCATGAACTCCTAAGAATCAGGATCATTCCTCAGTGCCCTGCATGGCCTCAGGCTGAAATCCCTCTTGGTCTCGCCTTTGTAAAGACCCTGAAATGACTCTGCTCTATGAAAGCTCACACACAAGTATCAGCTTCTCTTTCCCAAGGCAGCTGCAAGCTCACCCTCTCGCCCACTTAATGTCCCCCTAGGCTAACTCTGTTCTCCGGCGATTAGATAGATTCTCCGAACTAGAATTCCAGCCCTGGTGTTATCAGGGATAAAAATGTTACTCAAGCCAGCATTTTACTAAAACTATGACCAACAACTTCTGATATTGGATGAACCACCTACCACATATCTTTGCAAAGTTAATGACATAAGATAAAGAAAGGGACAACTGACCCATATCTCCTATACCCATTTATGCAGAGATGGGAGAGAATTGGGGGAAAAAATCCGTAATATCATAAATGTATGATGAAGATGGGTCAGTCGAAGTCAGCAGTGCTCAGCACTGAAGAGATCTGGCAGAGAGAAAACAGAAAGCCTGACTGGAGCAGAGAACATCTAGTAGGATGCACTAAACCTTTATCTGGAAGACGGAGGGCATAGAATAGAAGCCAGGCCCCAGGTCCTGCTTAGGGCTCAGAAGCAGAGCTGAAAGTCCTGGGGAGGAAGAAAATACATCAAAAGAACTGAAAGGCATCCAAGGCAGCAACCCAGTCTCAGAAAGAAGACAGAAAGAGAATCCCAGATTCTAGAACACAGCAGAATTGTAACTTGGTACCAAATTCCCTAGGAGTTCAACTAAGTACCCTAAGCACATCTGCCCTAGAGCAGGGTTAGCCTTGGAATTAAAGTATCAAGGCATGCCTGCACACCAGAGCGCTCTCAGGAGCTGATTTTTAAATAAATTCCTGGTCCCTATCCTAGACATGATGAATCCTAGACAGGATCTGTTGTTTACAGAGTATCTAGTTTACAGAATATATAGTGTCTGCAGGCTGGTTTTTTTGGTTTGGTTTTATTCTGTTTTTCGTTTAGGTTTTTGTCTCCAGATGATCCTATTGAACCATCACTAGAGCAATCCACTGCTTTAGACTCTGGGATAGAAATAATGACTTCTGGGATTAGGATTCGAATCAGTAATGCAAAACACATCTCCCTAGCAAAGGCAAAAGCATAAATTCATAAATGTTAAAATAAAAATAGAAATTTCTGGAGTTGGCTCTTCCTCTTTCTTGCCTCATCTGGCTCTGGACAATGTGTCAATCCTGACCAGTGTGTCTGAGTCAGGAATTACCTCAGCACCCTTGCGTGTGAAAATCACATCTGCTGCTTCTTCAACTGCCTGCCGTCAGGGCTCCATTGTTCCTTTCACATCGTTTACCAACACTTCCCTTTAAATGATGTTCTACCCATGCCATCCAAGACACGCCTCTTATTTGGACTCACCGCTGTGGTTCCCCTGACTGCCGTTTTCTGTGAGGTAAGTGAAGCCCAGTCCTTCATGTCCCCAACCACTGTCTCCCAATGACCTACCCAATCAGATCCAGACGGTACACATTGGCAGCGACAGTGTACAAGGTGCCTACGAAGATTACCAAAAACTCACTTATGTCACAGGTGCTAGTATTTCCCGGTCTACATCTTCTCTCCTCAGAAAATTTACCATTTTTTAATGTTGTGTGTCTCTGTGTCTTTGTGTGTGTAAGAGAGAGAGAGAGAGAGAGAGAGCGAGTGCGTGCGAGAGCGAGCACATTCACACATGAGTCAGGAAGGGGCAGAAAGAGGAGGAGATGTGGGGGTCGGGTACAGAGAATCCCAAGCAGGCTCTGGGCTGACAGCAGAGACCAATGCAGGACTCGAACTCCCAAATCATGAGATCACAACCGAAGCCGAAATCGATGTTCAATCAACTAAGCCACCGAGACATCCTTGGAAATTACCATTTCTTATTTCAAAGTTAAGACCAGAGTTGGGGGAAATCTAGGAAAAAAACATGATAGTCAGAAAAATTGGAATTTGGGGTTCAGTCATGCTACATCTGAAAAAAATTTCCTCTCGCACATACTACCTATCATTAGGCTAACAGAAATAGGGGCACAGGGTTCTAAAGCATCTAGAAGATTCATCCAGGATACAGAATCCTCCCTGGATCCCCACATGGAAAATAGAGCATATGGGAATCTTTAGCTGAGTAGGCTCACGAAAAACAAGAGACTAATATTTGTGCTTTTTAAATATAGACTAACAGGGAGATAATAAAAGGAATGTACCATACATAAAAAGCCCTAATTTGAATAACATTTTTATCGTGAGTCATAAAACTCTACTCACCAAATGAATTTCAACAGCTGATAGAAAAGCTGTCAAAAAAACACTTAAAACCGACTGAAAATCTGAACCCAAGGCAAATAAGAAAGACAATTCATCTAGCATAGAACCTAGGCTCTTTGATTTTAACTCTAATCTTACTCAATTTTCATTAATTTTCAGGATAATTGAATTGCAGTTTATAAAAATGCACAGTTGAGTCAAAGTCAGAGTTCTGTTGCAAAGAACAATGAAAATAGAGGAAACAAGGTATCAAATAAAAAATAAAAAGTAGCCCTACAGGTAGAAATGATTAATCTGACAAATAAAAGTCATCAAATAAAAAGGAAAAAGTGAAGGCAGAAAGAGAGGTAGTGTGTTCATTTGAGTTTAAAAGATTCAAAAAATAGGGGCGCCTGGGTGGCTCAGTCGGTTGAGCATCTGACTTCAGCTCAGGTCATGATCTCATAGTTAGTGAGTTTGGGCCCCATATCGGGCTTACTGTTCTCGCATGGAGCCTGCTTCAGGTCCTCTGTCCCCCTCTCCTTCTGTCCCTCCCCCTCTTGTGCTCTCTATCGAAAATAAACAAACATTTAAAAATAAATAGAAAATTTTCAAAAAATAGTATTTACATTAAAAAAGGAAACATACCAAATCACAATGAACTTGCTTCCTGGATGGCAACAAAAATGAGGTCCAAGCCTGACATATGAAACGATATGGGCTCACGTGCCTCTTTCTAACATATTAAGGAAAGAATCACCTTCTTTCTAACTCAAAAAAACAAAAAACAAAAAACAACTAGCTGTTATTCTTTTTAAATTTTTTTATTTTTTTTTAAATTTATTTCTGAGAGAGAGAGAGAGAGAGAGAGACAGCATGAGCAGGGGAGGGTCAGAGAGAGAGGGAGATACAGAATACAAAACAGGCTCCAGGCTCCAACCTAGCTGTCAGCACAGAGCCCGACGCAGGGCTCGAACCCACGAACCATGAGATCATGACCTGAGCCAAAGTCGGATGCTTAACCGACTGAGCCATCCAGGTGCCCCCAAACTAGCTGCTATTCTTGTAATAGAGGCAGTTGAGGGATCAATAAACAAAGCCGGAGACTCTCACTCATTGCCCTGTGCTCTCAGCATCTTCCTGCTGTGAGTCTCTGCAAACAATCCGGCCCTCTCTGTGTCATTTCTTCTGAATCTAAGTCTGTTCTTTCTTGACTGTTGTGGATATTAAGTGTAAGTGATACCATCTCCTCGAGAAGACTGATGGGGGGTTCTTGAAGAGGCTGAGAAACCTGCTTAGGAGAATGACTGGAGTAACCGGAGATTTAGTGCAGCGAACGACTCACTAGACACGGAAGGTGCGGAAAGGAATGCCAGTTACAGCCCTCTGGGTGCTGGGGGCACATAAGGACATTGACCAACACTGCCTGTGGGCATCTTCAAATTGGAACACCTTTAACGAATAGGATTATGAGTGATGTCACTTAAAATTTACACCCAAATTCCTCATTACATTTCACTCCCCACTATGTAATGCAGGCTAACTCCATTCCAGGGACTTTTTTTTACCAAAGCAAAGATAAATAGTCTACCTATTAGTACCATGGACAATTTCTGCTATGATTGAGAATTTTCCAAGCAGTTTCTTCATTCAGCCATAAAATTCTTGAAAAAGCACTCAGTAGGACAAAATAGGAAGGAAACATTCTTAACTCCTCTGTAGCTATTGAAATTGTAATTGAATTGTAAGAAGACAGCAGGGGTGGTTTTGTTTATTAAAACATCAAGGGAGGGGCTCCTGGGTGGCTTAGTCAGTTGGCATCTGACTCTTGATCTCAGCTCAGGTCATGATCTCAAAGTTGGTGAGATCAAGTCTTGTGTCAGGCTCTGTGCTGACAGTGCAGAGCCTGCTTGGGATTCTCTTTCTCCCTCTGTCTGCCCCTTCTCTGCCTGTGCTGTCTCCCCTTCTCTCTCTATCTCAAAATAAATAAATATTTTTTAAAAATAAAACTTCGAGAGAAAAGGGACATCAATTAGAAGGACTAAAAGTTAAAAAAAACTAGCAATACCGGGGCGCCTGGGCGGCTTAGTCGGTTGAGCGTCCGACTTTCGCTTAGGTCATGATCTCGCGGTTCGTGGGTTCGAGCCCCGCGTCGGGCTCTGTGCTGACTGCCGGCTCAGAGCCTGGAGCCTGTTTCAGTCTGTGACTCCCTCTCTCTCTGACCCTCCCCTGCTCACGCTGTCTCTCTCTCCTAGAAATAAATAAAAAATATTAAAAAAAAAAAAAACTAGCAATACCAATTTCTGTATAGGATGCATGGCAAATGGTACAGCCACTTTTGAAGACATCTTAGTAGTTTTGTACAAAGCTAAACAAAGTGCAGTATTTACCTAACTAGTTTGAAAACTCGTCTCTACAAAAAAGCTGTGATTGAATGTTGGTAGCAATTTCCAAAAACAGAAGCAAGCAAGCTGTCCTTGAAGAGTGAACAGAGACGCCACCTGCGGTCTATGTGTAGGAAGAAATACTCTTCAGAGAACAAAAAGGAAAGGACAATCAAGGCACACAAAGATACCCATTAATCCTAAATGCGTGCTGCTGAGCAAAAAAAGCCAATGTAAAAAGGTTAAATTTTGTGTGATTCCATTTAGAAGATATCCTAAAAAAGACAAAACTACAGAGAGACCAACAATCAGTATTTGCCAGGGAGGGAGGGCAGGGAGGGGGGGAGGACGAATGGGTGCAGCACAGGGGATGCTTTTTAGGATCACGAGACTTTTTTATCCTGGGTGATACTGTAAGGGTGGGTGGTGGGTACATGACACTATGCATTTACCAATACTCATAGGATCTGCAGCACAAAAAGTGAACTTTAATGTAGGCAAATTTAAAAAATACACACACGCGCGCACACACACACACCCAAGAATCACAGAACAAAATGAAGAATGTGATAAAAGAAAGTAACTGTATTATAAATGGAGGAAAACCTCCTCACTAGAGATAGTAGGGAGTTAAGGTACTGACCTAAGTAACATGGGAGATTAATCGAGTCTAAAACTCCACGCATAACTTCATACCCCAAAAATGCACACTATACTCTGACTGATAAAAGACTTTCCCCACAGAAGTGTATGTTAACAATTTTGAAACAACTGCACATGTACGCTGCAAGTGAACAATTAGGTGGATGGGATGCCTAACGAGAGCCAAGTTTCCCGCTGTTGCAGGAAGAGGTTACAGACAAGCAAGGGGAACAAGCTGAAACATTCCCTGTGGATGGATCACTGTGGACTCACATTTAGCATAATACAGAGATGATGCACACAGAAATATTGACAGAGAGGCATCTATACAGGAGTTAGTATACACATAGGAATTTCCCTGCTCTGTCAGCTGCGGGGGCCTGGAAGCATAGCAGTAAGTAGCTGAGTGCCCAGGTTTGGGTCTCTAACCCCATTCTCCAATCAAAGGACTCCTTGAATAAATAGTTGATTCTAGGCCTGAGGCAGAAAATACACACAATGAGCCTGGAACATCTTGTAGTGCTACAGACTGAGGAAGTCTTCAACACACACACACACACACACACACACCCCAATGGGCATATGTCCAAGTACTCAGCAGACAACTGCAAGACCTGACCAGTAATTCTCAAAATTGTCAAAATCATCAAAAACAATGAAAATCTGAGAAACTGTCACAGATGAGAGGAGTCTAAGGAGATAACAACTAAGTGTAATATGGTATCTTACGTGTGAGTCTGGACGGAGAACAGGTTAAAGCCAAGCATATCTGAATGAAGTGTGGAATGTAGTCAGTAATAATGTATGAATATCAGTTCCTTAACTGGGACCAAAGTACCATATGAAGGTAAGACCTCAATAGTAGAAGAGAGAAGTTTGGAATATATGTTAACTTTTCTATAAATCTCAAGCTATACTGAAATTAAGTATTTTTAAAAATATAAAGGGAAAAGAAAAACACCTACCTACTGAACATTTCAGAAAAAAGAACCGTAGTCAGAGGAATCCAGGACGTGAGACGTTGCCCTCCCATACAAAGAAGTGCCAGACAGACAGCTGGTGGTGACAAGGAGACAGTGTAATAAAGAAAAACAAAGAAGACCCAGAAAAGGGGGAAGAAAAATGCCAATCATGTTTTTTCCAGTAAGGAAGAGACCCTAAGTGTGTAGAAATCCAGTAGGANAATCCAGTAGGACAATGATAAACGGCCAGTTCAAGATACAGAAGAAAATGTTCCTACAATAAAAAAGAGAAAGCACTCCCCATCTCTGCATACACCTGCTTCTTCTAAAACTGATGTGCACGATTGAAGGTTCAGTTTTCATTAGTGTTTATTTTACACACAGGAGCCAGTGCCCACCCTCAGCGGTATCACCCCTTTTCAGACCTACCTGCCATACCTCATCGCTTCAGGTAAAGTACGCACGCAGAGAGCAGAAAACACAAGTTCTTTCCGATTTACATAGACCCACTATTCAAGATCTCTGTTAGGAAATAAATTGTGTTATTGATTTGGGGTGCCACGGGGGTTCTGTCGATTAAGCGCCTGACTCTTGATTTTGACTCAGGGCATGATCTCACGGTTCATGAGATGGTCCCACGTTGAGCTCTGTGCTGACCATGAGGAGCTTGCTTAGGATTCTCTCTCTCCTTCTCTCTCTGCCCCTCCCCCATTCATGCTTTATCTCTCTGTCTCTCAGAAAGAGATAAATGTTTAAAATTTTTTTAATTGTTTAAATATTGTGTTTATTAATTCATGTTATTAAAGGATATGGTGTAACAACTTTCCTAATGAGGTACTATGACCATGTTTCTAAATTTTAATGGACAGCATCCATTAAAACAAAATCAGTGGCCTAAGAAACACAACCTTGCAGAGGCTGTGTGCCCCACCAGTGATGTGTTAAGTTAGGGCACCTAAAACACCAAGATCAGCTTGAAATCTTCCCTCCCACAGCACTGGCATGTAAGTTACTACAGCTTAACTGTGAGAGCTTGTCTGTGTGTCGAGGACAAACACATCAGCCTTCTCTCACATTGTCAACACCTGAAATCTAAAGACAAATACAGTTTCTAAACTGACCACGGTCCAAATTATGAAGAAACTGCATTCTCCATACCAGTGGGGAACGTTGTGCATACTACACGTCACGTGCAAGCACATATTGAAAGGCAGTGAACTAAGTACAATACACACAATTCAGAAAGACTTGTGCAGTTAGTGATAGAGAAGTGATATTAAGCCCATTTCAGTCCAGCCACTCTGGAAGGTCGCACAAAGCCCTGGAAAGAACACGGGGTTTCAACAAGACTGACCTGGGTTTAAATCCTGCTTCTGTGACTTCTCATCCCTGACAAAGGAACCTAACAAGTGAACACTTCCAAGGATCCATGTCCTCACCTACAAGAGTGAACAATGGAGTCTCCCACGTCTGATGCAAACTTTATTTGGTGAATACTTGTGTAGTACTCATCATGTATCAGACTGCTTTAAGTACTTTGTATAAATTAACTTATTTACTCTTCCTAACAACTGTAGGAGATATGTGGTTATACTATCCCCATTTCACAAAACGAGAAATATAAAGCACAGAAAGGTTGAGTAACTCATTCCAGTGCACAGAGCCACTAAGTAGCTAAGCTGCATGTCCAACCCAAGTAGTCTGGTTCATTTTTGCCCTAAGCTGTTAGTATATTAGAATACCATGATTAAAACAAGTAATAAATCAAGTCACCATTATTAAAGCAATTAATAAATCAAGTCTCCTCCAACTACCTTAATTCTAATTCATTTCTTTAAATACTGACATGATTTACTTAATGAAAGAGAAAAATTATTATTTACTAAGTGACAGTAACAAGCACTATATTAGTAGAATTTATCTATTGCTATCAATCTTAATTCATTAATAAAAATGTTAAGTGGTTATTGGGCCAAGGAGTTCTCCACGATTCCAAATATGTTAATCATAGAACTGTTCAGTGAATTGGAGTATGTGTAAGAGTTATTCCAAGAAAACCCCCAAGGTCATCTTAACCCTAAGACTAACTAATCCTTCACAGTTTCATGGTCAATTAGAAGGCTACTAAAATGCACATTCCAAATCATGATAAAATCAATGTAACAGTTAATTATGTAAGCAACAAATTATTGCTTATAGTGAACAAAAGGCTCCACATCAGCTAACGATTCTGGAATGGGGGGCACTTTATAGTGAGCTCTGTATTCAGAGTATTTCAGAGTCCCCGAGACCAGACAGAAGCTGTGACATGTTAGCCCCAAAGGGCATCTCCTCCATCTTCCTCATTAGCTCCTTCCCGACAAATATCCCCAAGACCTCATTCTGATTCTGACTGTACATGTGCTAAGATATTGAAGACACTAAAACCCCACTGTAACAGATGACCTTTAAAAAGAGAGACAACTTTAGTGAATATTCTTTCACTGTCGATGTCCTTGTGATTATTTTGAGAGAAAGTGCACTTAGAAAGGCAGCATGAAACTATACTTTGTGAACACCCAGCAAATAACTGGGGCTTACTGAAACAACAGCCTCGGCTTTATTCTAGATCGTCAGGAGATGAATTACCTAGAGTGCCCATCTCTGATTTCTTTCCTACTGTGCCAGGACTTTTTCTGACACCACCATCTCCTCCATCTTATGGCACCAGATGCTCTTCAACCAACACACCTCCAATCCCTCCAACAGAATTAAAACTCGTCAGAGTTGCAAGAGCCACACCCAAGTACAGGATGAAACTTAACGTCGTGTTAACACTATGTGACTATCTGCAAAGGTAAAAGGGGCTGTGGGGAAGGCACTGCTCTGGGTTGATTAAAGACTGGTCAGCCAGCATATTTAGGGAGATACACCTTTGATGCCCTTCCGAACAGGGAAGGTTACTTTGTTTGGAGCCCACAGAATTAGTTCGGCTGTCAGTCCTGCTGCTGCTACGGGTAGCCTGAATGTCCTAGGCTCTGCGTGGGTTGGTAACAAAAAGCCAAAAGAATAAGAACAACTGGAAAAGCCAGAACTCTCATTTATTTTACACTGCCTTATGTCAGGACGCTATGCTTCTCCCTTAACTCTCCCTACTCTGTCTCCATCTCCCAACATTACCTGAGTCTAGGCCACAGGGCCAGGTGCTAACACTTCAGCAACAAACACGGGATAGACCCTTCAGTGTTTTATCATAGTTACTCCTTTGTACCATCCAAGCATTAGGATTTCCAAGAAAATACTCAATGCCACACGTAAGAATATCAACACATTTCACTACTTAATTGGAACTAAAAATGGGCTTTGTCGATTCCGGCTGGAAAAGCCATAATTTTCCAGACAACTAAAATTAGGTCATTTTGGTGAGCAAAAGACATATTCCAAATAAAGCAGTAAATTTAACACAAAAAGCCTCCAGCAGGGAGGGCATAGTTCACAACTATCTTCCTTTGGATAGCGTTTCTCAGAGTTTAAAGGCTTCTTTGGGGTGCTGTCCTGCATTAACACAGGGACCACCAGAGCACCAAGGAGGAATCGATGACTATAAGCAGCGTGTACTTAATATTCCTAGTTTGTAAATGTTCAGACAAAAGACAGCAACAACCAGTTCCTAAACCAACAGAAGGGAAGTAAGTGGGAAAATGTTGGTCTGGAAATAGTTCTGTCCCATTACTAGGAGGGGCACGAACTACTCTGTATTGGCATGTGTTCCCAGGGAGTCCTAGGGAGGCAGGGACAAAACAAATGCATGGCAGAGGCCAAACTGGTTTTCTGCAGCAAGATCTCACAGACCCTTCTGGTCCTTTTTATTGCAGGTCAACCACTCAACTCAAAGTTCAACCTAAAAAGCCAGCAAATGATCAAACCATCCAAAGGAGTACATGCTAAGTTGATAGGTAGGGTCGTTTTTAAAGGAGAAAAATTGGCTTCTCAAGTCCTATTTTCTGACCTATGACTTTAAATCTTTCTTGAGAATAGCTGAAGTGTAAGTCGCCTACAGATGAGTGAACAAACACATTTCTCATCTCTACCACAACGTCCTTGTTGGTTAAGAAGGTGAGAGAAGTAGGTGTTTCCCCATCTAATCCAGCCATATTCTAACCTTACTCCTCAAAAGCAATGAACATAAATCATACTGTTGGAAAATCACCCTCTGGTCGGATTTGAGAAGGATTCCAGGTATCAAAATCCCTCTGAACCTCTCCAATCCCATGCCAAACTCCCTCACTCAGAAGATGGATTCCTTTCTCATACAGTATTTTTCTGTTCAAGGAGTTGATCAATTCTTACATTCTCATAAATGACTGCACTGGATAATTTAAATGTAATTTAAAAAGAGGAAGTCTAAGCAAGCCAAGATCAGTCATAGCGCAGTGACTTGTTGAAAACAAAGCTCTCAGTGCCTCTGACCAGTAAAGCCATTACGCTCTTCCTGGGATAGTCTATATTGCAAGGGCTAAGAAAAGACGTTACTCAAAAGAGAACAGCTATGCCTTAGACACATAATCACCTGTTGGAGTCATGCCAGTATCTGGTCAACAGATGGCAGGCGTTTCATTTCATTTTAATCTTCAGACATTTAAATGTTGTAAGATTGTGCTTTTTAGATTTTAAGAACAACGCATTGTTACTAAGAGGGAAAAAATATCTAGTATCTCAGGTCTAGGAAAACCTATTATTTATGAAATCCAAACCCCGTTGAACAGTGAAATCACCTTCTAAATCATAAGCACCTCACTTAAAACCACTCTGTCCCTGATACTGTCAGATAGCACACTGCCTGCAGCTCTTTTCACCCCCTACTTGAGCTACGAGTCAAGCAACGCCAGAAGAGCCACAAAGCTGTGCATGGTCAACAGTGGCCCCTGGTGGTTACCCTGCCAAACTGTCTGACCTCAAGTGTGTGGGACTTGGCACACCCACTTCCATGTCTGTTGAGATGCCTTGAGCACCCATAGGTTTATCCTTAACACTTCCTCCCTCCTCTCTCTGCATGATGGGCAAGGTGGGGAACATAAGACAAGGCGATGTGAGAGGCAGGGAAATCTCTAGAAACTTAATAAGTAAAGAATCGCTTTCAAAATCATAAACACCCCTTGCCAAAACTCTAATATGTCTCTTAGTGGGGCATCATCTTACCCACATCTGGAAAAACACAAGGTCTCTAGAGAAATAAATGTTACTGATCGAGTTGGGTTTTTTCTTGTTTTTTTTTTTTTCTTTTTTTGTCATCCAACTGAATTTTTTCCATTTAAATGCCCATCTTTTAATGGTGGTTAGAATTTCCTATTTGGGGGAGAGTTAAGATGTCCCTTTTATGAAATGGTGACGTTAAAACATGATCACTTTAACAAATTATCCTTACTTGGCCAAGTTAGCCAACTTTATTTGTTTTTCTTTTAAACCGATGGACAATTCTTGAAAATAAAAAATCAGATAATGGTCAACAGCTCTTGGGTGATGGCTGGCCCCTCTTCCCACTTATTCTCATCAATCCTCTTCTGCAATAATTAGGCTTACTGGGGTAGTAGAACATCCCTGCACCTGTGCTGACTGAGGTCAGTCAGTCCTTGGGCTTACTTCTCACTGTCCATCACTCTCTTGCGTGCATAATAGACAAACCACCCCTCACATAAAGGTCCATGTTCTTAATGCAATACTTTGCGTTTAACTAGGATGAAAATCTTATCAATGGGTAGGTGGCATCACATCTTGAGTGTACAAGCCAGATCCACCTGTGGGGGTCAGATAGGTTTAGAAAAATCTGTTAGAGTCACTGTTTGAGGTCATCTGGAATCTCTGTAGAAGGGACTCAGACATCTCCAGAGAAAGCACTTAACTCTACCGGGAAAGAAAGTCAGGCAACCAAGTTTGCCCAGTCTTCATCCTTCTGATCCTGAGGGAGAGGGGATTCTGAGTTCTATAAGGAGTCAGTCACTAAGATATGTTGTTCCCTACCACCCCTCCCCAACACTCTACGGGTCCTTGAGTAGTAAGGAAAAAGGAGGATTCCAGGGAAAAAATTGAAAGAGCTAATTTTTTTTTTACTAAAAACCTACATAAAACATTAGAGCAAAAATATTTCTGCTGTGGAATCTACTGTGCATATACTGTACATATAATACCTTGCACACAGTACAAGGGAGCTCTCATACACCAAGAACATCATGTAGTAAGAGGACACAGCCACTTAACGGTGCCTTAAGGCAGCCTGACTCAGTGAGCTTTACTACACCCCCTTCAAAAACAGGGCCGCTCTCATAATCCTAGTGTCTTCACGGTGGACTCACACGCACACACAGGGCAAAGACCCCAGTACATGACCTGCCTCACCAGCTCCGGGTTGTAGAGTCCACGACGTGGACATGTGAGCCACCCTCCAGCTCCAACCAAGGCCTCTCACCAACACTAGAGTGATGACAGTAATGGAGCGTGGGCTTGCACAGGAAGATCCCCAACTTCCGTCCAAATGAAAAACCAGAGAAATATGGATTACAGGAGGCTGACACCAACAGACACATTCTGGGTTTCCCTGGCACCTGAGCATTCTTATTATAATGTTCTTCCGCCTCCAGGGAAATGGCATGGATGTAATTTGCACTTAACCATCTCCAGGAGGGTCAAAATTAAATCACTTGAAGACAAGGTCTTAGCCTTCACTTTCCTTAGTCTCCAACTTCTGTTAGTAGAAAATGAGACATTTCTACGTTCCTTTCCCCTCTCCCCTCCTTCTTTCTCCACCACATAAACATATAGTTAATATACCGAGTATGTTAGCAGTGCACTGAAGGATTCCTGAGACGTCTTCAATTTCCTCTTTGTTGGAATGGTCTGCATAGGAGCATCTGTTAGAGATATTGTGGAAATTCCTTTCTGCGTCCCTGTAACTAAGAAGAAAACAAAATTAGCATACAGAGAAAAATTTTAAACCATCTGCGAATGCACTCATATATGTACACATAAGCGCACATACTCTGTGCTTTTAAAAATAACTGCATTGTAAAATGACTCAGGCTTTCAGACACCATTTCTGGCATAACCCACCATTAACACCAGCATTAACCGTGTGGACCAGGAACCAGAGGCCGTCGTCAATAAGAACGCTGCGTGTGAAACCACAAATGTATGAGTTTGTATAGTTAGTGGTTTCCTTATCTGAGTGCCTCAAAGCTGCTGGTAATCTCTTTCTTTTAAGGAAGATGCCTGGCAAAAAAAAACCCTAATAATTAATGGTACTTATTTGGTGCACTGGTACTTTGTTAAAAGTCAACGCATCCCAACCTCTAACACAGTCCAGGACACAACAGTGTGGTGTATGGATAACAAATTAGCTCACAAACCAGTTGGAGTCTGACGGAATTTGAATCATGGTCTTACCACTTTCTATCTGTGAGGTTATGGGCAAGTAACCTCATCTCTACGGGTCTAACTTGCCCCCCATCATAAAATGGAGATCCACACACCTCCCTCCCCAGAGTTCTTGTGAGGACAGAATTACAAAATACCTGTGTAATCAGGTGATGCCTGGACCTTCTCCAGTTGCCTCTGGATTAGAGCTAAGGCACCAGAGCTGAAGACACTAGGGGCCTGACCCTCTCACACTCTGTAAGAGTAGCCACTTTCTTCAGAACTTAAGAAATGACTGGAGCCCCTGTCTTCGCCTGCTTACAGAAGCAAAGGAATTTTTTTAAAAAATGGAAAGGAAATCCTCAGAAGAGAAAGTAAGTGGCCTAGGAGAATGCTGTTGCTATTCCTTCCCTGTCCTCCAAGAAAAAGAGAAAGGACAGGCTTTCTGCAGAAGCCCCGTTGGCCAGAGAGGGGTCACCCCTAGTTGAGACTGGGCACTGGGTACCACACTCCACTGTGAACGTCTGCTGAGGTAGAATTCCTGATCATCCCTTGGTGCCTGAGTGAGTGGAGGGAGAAGGTTCCAGAAAGAGTCATTAATAGGGAAAAGAAAGTGAGGCAAAATGGGAGCAGCCTACCGGACCTCCATTTGGCAAGGTAAAAGCTAGGGGTTTCCCGTGGGCTGGGGAGATACAGGGAAAGAGCAGGCTTGGGTCGTCCCCTCCTACCGCATTCCCCAGCTGGAGGCCCCCAGCAGGAGAGGGACCCCACCAGCAAGGCCAGGGAGTACACCCCTCAGGGGCAAGAGTGGGGCATCTGAAGCACCTTACTGAGGGTCTCCCAGCCAAGACACGGCTGTTACAACCATCAGTGAATTTAAAAAGGCTGCTACCATCTTCCATTTTATTCCTGCCTCATGCAATACATCCGAAGAGAAAGGGACCCCGAAAAGGGTGGCCTGGACCACGGGAGAGAAATGTCGCAGGGTACCCTCTCTACTTGCATCCTGACGGGGACACTGGCTCTGGGATGGATACGTGAACTCCTCGGGAGCGGACTTTAGACTCCCTCGAAGTTCTTGGACGTCAGGGCAATCTGCCCAATGTCACAGAGGACCCATCCTCGCAGGTGTGAAGTGACTGAGAGAAAAAAATCAAACGGTCTCACGCTTGCACACTTCCCTGAGATCAGATCCCAATAAGCCAGCTTGGCAAAATGCTCCTTACAGTTTCCAGGATGCAGGGATCACTCAGTAAAAGGGGGAATGGGGAACACGGTCATTAAAAACAGACAAATACAGGGTTGTTTGTAAAAGCAGCTCCGTCACTTTAATTGGGCTGATCCTAGACATATGTATTAGTCACCTTGCCGTGGCGGACACAATGTTGAGGCACAGGAGCAAGTGTCCAGGAGAGAAGCTGCCGCGGGGACAGTGGGGACGGAGAGGATTTTCCACACTGCACGAATACCTAACTGTCACCCTCCTTTTCCCGGCCTGAATGGTCTCTGTGAATAACTGCGTGAATGAGAGAACGGACAAGTTGAGGACTAGAACAAATGTTTGAAGAGAAAGTTCCTGGGGCGCAGAGAGGCTGTCTCGCTCCCCGACAGAGGCTCACGGGCTCCTCCCTCCCGTCCTCCATCTGTGTGAGCCTTTCAACAGCTGCTCCCTGCATTCAAGTCGACATCTCAGAGACTAAAAAAGCCTCAGAGAGTTTCTGTGAACTACTTGTAAGAATTCATCAAGGAGCAGCAGGCAATCCTGAAGTTCTGATAAATAAAGCAGGTCCAAGGGCAGTTTTAAAGGACAGGAGCGGGAAGATGGGGAGGCCAGTGGGGAGAGTGGACTTCAGAAATTCACCACAGCAGGGGCTGGTACCCACCTGCACAGGGATGGAGCTAGAGACTGATGCTAAGTGAAATTAGGCAGAGAAAGACACCGTGTCATGTCACTCATATGTGGGATTTAAGAAACAAAACAAATGAGCAACGGGGGAAATAAAAGAGAAACAAACCAAGAAACAGACTCTTGACTACAGGGAACACGCTGGAAGACTGGTGGCCCCCAAAGGGGAGGCGGATGGGGGGTGGGGGTGGACGAAACAGGTGAAGGGTGCACTTGTGATGAGCACAGCGTGATGTGTGCAAGTGTTAAACCACTATATCCTACACCTGAAGCTATTATAACACTGTACCGTAGCCGCACTGCAATTACAATTTTGAAAACACTGAAGCAAAAAACACACAGAAGGGCTCATACTCCTCACCATCAATCCTGATTCATCCTCCCAACTCAAGGCACCTCCAAGCTGAGTTACTTGAAGACAAACCTTGGGCAACACCCTATTTCAGAGATTTGGAAACCGTCTCTCTCCCACCCTCACTCTCCACCAGAAACATGTCAACGAATACTCGGCACTTTTCACCAATTGCCTGAAATCCTTTCAACTGGAAGAAACACATTCTTTTTCAGTTAGACATAAAAAGCCTTTAATTGTGTCTTCGTGAGAGGAACAACAGACAGGTGTGAATACTGATTTCGAGCGTTAGTCATAATCGATGCTCTCCTTTTGCAGTACTAAAGAGAAATAGGAAGAGAGAGAGATGGGCGCAGACACGAGTGCTGAGGGAAGAGGGAAGACAAAGTCAAGAAAGGCCAATGTCACAGTACTGCCGCACACGCACCGAAAAGGCAGTGGGCACTGGTACTTGCAAGTCCTCAGAAGACAGCCCCCGACAGCCCCCGCTCAGGTGAAAACATGTTAGCCAGTCTCTTTGGAACCAGCTGGACATCAGGACGCCTTTTTCTCAGAGTCACATGCACGGTTTCCCTTACCCTGTGTCTGCAAGAAGCAGAACTAGAAAAGACCATTTGGAGGCCAAGAATCATCACAGGCTACGTCTACATGGACAGAGGGAGCAGGAGAGGTTAGACAGTGGTTGAGATCAAAGAGACCTCCCTCTTACTAATGGAAAAAATAATTTTCTCCTGAATATGGTAACATAGCGTAGGTACCTACTCTGATCATAGTTACAAGATTCCCGCTCCAATCTGCCCTGAAGACATAGTTCAGTTCAGGAATGAGCCCTGACAAGGCTCCTCGTGTCGGGCTCTGTGCTGACAGCTCAGAGCCCAGACCTGCTTCAGATTCTGTGTCTCGCTCTCTTTCTGCCCTTTCTCTGCTCACATTCTTTCTCTCTCTCAAAAAATAAACATAATTTTTTTAAATATTAAAAATAATAAACAAGAGCAAACAAGTATGCAACACTCACCACACACAAAAAACTGTTCCAAGTATATTGACTAATTTAATCCAAATGCCACACTTGGGAAGCAGCAAAACCAATGAGTGATTAAGTTTTATTTTAGAACATGTGGGGAGAGATTAATTTGACATCATTTGCCTCTATTTGGATAAACCATTTACAATCACTAATGGCCTCAAACTAAAAGCCATCTCATGAGTTTAAATAACACGCTTCTCCTACTACCACACTTTTGAGGACTGATGTGACAAGGTTTCAGAGCAATTCCCTTTGAAATGACAATTAGCGTAATTACCTAGCACTTAAAGTATATGGCATTGTACTAGGTCCCGAGACTTTTTTCCCACTAAATCTTCTTTTCTTCTGTTTGTTTAAAAACAATAATCACAGTGCATCCTACTAGCCCCAAATATAGTCTCGATCCCCATGACAATGACTATTATTCCCAAATGTTAAATGAGGCTTGATGTCATTTAAGAAGGTACCAGGATATGAATCTTAGCTCCTCAAAAGTGCTTACAATCTTACACAAATAAATCACGGCACCTCAGAGACAGCATTAACTATGTGAATTAAAACTATGCACTGCCTCTCATGTCAATGAGTTTAACCCCTTCATTTTAAGCTAGACTACATCAGAAAGTGAATTTAGGCTTCTGTATTTCCAACTGCTTTCTGCCATAGTCAGTCGTAAATATACCTTAACACTTATCTGGAGCTTTCTGGAGCTTTCTATTTACAGAATACTCCCAGTGAAATGATCTCATTTACTCATTGCATCTAATCTTCAATTAGCTGTCACCATCATCATCCTCCCTTACAAAACAGATTAACTTTAAAGTTCTATGTGCTGGTGAAGCTTTGAGTTCCTCTTCCTCGATTTTGTCTTCTTACCTTACACCATATCCCAAGGATGTAGAGAAATGAAGGATTAAAGAAAACTATGGAACGTGGGACCCTAACTAAACCAATACCTCTCCCTGAACTGTATTAGGCTTGTAATGACTGCCTTGACTTTCCTAAAGGATTCTAAAATCCCACATAAAGCCTCTCAGTTGGTACCATTAAACCCACCTGTATTACTAAGGCACAATTAGGAGATCTGGTGGAAGAGGAGGAGAGGGAAAGAACACTAGAAGACGAAGAAGAGAAGTTTAAAAGGAACGGCAACACCAGAAGGGAATTCCATTTAAAAGGATCAAGCAAAAATAAACCAAAGGAAGTCAGTCCAGAGGGTTCCGAGGAGCCCCTGCCCCACAGCCACTGGAAAAGAAGACGGACTTGGGTAGCAGAAAAGCACATGCTCAACAGCTACGTTTGAGTAATTATCTTTAATTTGCCCCAAATAATGGCCAAAATCTACTTTACTTACCCAATAACTTGGTGCTCATAATACTGCAGTGTTCTCTGGAGAGTCTGCTGTATTGTCTGAGGCTGGAGAAGAAGAAGAAGAAAACTATATTATCAGCAAATCAGTGCCTTTTCCCTTCTGAGCATCAGAGGCAGATATGTGGCTCCTGATTTATCTCCTATGAATTTTCACTTTATTAACCCATTACGCATTTTGCCATGTACGTCCCCAGGAACTAATGTGAGGCACTCAGCAATTACCCCGAATTTCCCAGAGTTTCAAGTGCGATAGCATTTCCTAGCCATATTTTTTCCAATTCTTTTGCACCAGCCCATAGGTTCAATACAATACTCAATATTTATTGTGGTTGTCTACAAGAAAGTGAGGCCTTGAGGGCAGTGGAGGGGAGGGGGACTCAAGAAACAAGAGCCAAGCCCAGCTCAAACCTCACCTCCTCAAGTACCCAAGAGATTTCAAGTAAGGATTCTGGGCCTCTGAGGGGGCCACAGGTGCTCTGGGCAAGAAAATGGGCTCTGCGGCAAATACCTAAGTAGTTCCCACCCCAACTTTCTCCGGGAGAGCTGAAGATAGTTTCTTACTCTCAGGTCAGGAAATTTTTCTTAGACTTACCCAGGCAACAGAGCCTGAGCTTGGAGTTTCTGACCCCGGGAGCCATGAAGATCCCCGAACATAGAGTTTATTAAGAAGTTGGGGTGAGAACCAAATCAGAAATTTATTTTTGGAGGAATCAGCCTCCAAGCGTGCAAGGAAATAGGTACAGGGCCAGTGCCTTCACCAGCTGTTTTTCATTGACACCGCGTTAAAAAGATGAACAGGAGGCCTCAATCTGGCAGATGTTTCTGCTCTTCAGAACAGAATCAAAGCCCAGTAGACAGAATGTGCCTAAGCCAGAGAAATCACTCCTGAGCTGAGAAGCAATGGAGCTGTTAAGAAATCTAAAGAAGCAGACACAAAAATCCTGGTGCACAAGAAAAGTGTGCTTTAAAAACTCGACCCGCGGCCAACCTACACCAAGTCATTATCAGTCACTGGCCCCATACCCCTGGGAGGTGGGCCTCTTGCACTGGCTTGGCAGCTTGTGAGCTGAGATAACTTTCTCTTTGGCAACATGCCCTAAAGGCAGTGACTATGCACACAGGGATTACCCTTCCAATAACCTCTGGTCACAAAACACAGAATAGCAACTAGAGTGCATAGGGCCAATTAAGACCAGAATGACCTCATTTGTACAAAAGGACATTTTTTCCCTGTACCAGGAATTTCCCAGTCATTAAAAAGTACATGTTTCTGAGAGGAGTTAAGCCTTTCCAAGAGATGACTTTTCTTCTTTTGTGAAACATTTACTTTTTTTTCCCTCCCCCAGCAGGAGTTAAATTTATAGTTTCCAAATACATTAAAAGGCAAACATTCTCTGGGAATATCCGACAGAGCTCCAACACCAGAAAGCATTTATATACTTCCTGTTGCTCACCAGAGCCGGCAGGCACGTTCTGATGGTCTAAACTGCAAGCACAGAGGGTGAGTGCAGACTATCTCCTCATCGTCAGCAAGCCAAGGCTGACTTGAGCACAGAACATCTCACCGTGGATTCACAGAGTCTTCCTCAGAGTTTGCCTGATGGCTCACCCAGTGGCCCTTAGCAGTGAGAGAATCTTCACTTAATCTCGGGGTCTCTCTTGACCTGAATAAAAAAGCCACATGTGGGCCAAAGGGGTGATGACTTCTGCCTTGAGAGTGGTAGGGTCCATTCTTAGTGACCATGTACATCAGTAATGCCAGTCAGTGTATTAGTGGGAAAAACAAGAGTTTTGAAGATTTGCAGACCTTCTCTCCTCCTCTTTAAGAATACACCCCCATACCTATCCCCAACTCAAGAGGTCATCGGACTTTCTACAAGCCAAGATCCCATTCCCCTTACCTGTATCTGCTCCTTCCTTTCAGAAGGAATTTAGAAACATGATTTTAAAACACAGATTTTGTTATCAAAGTGAGTTCAAAAACCCAGCCCTGTGACTCACTAGCCACATGACCTTGGGCAGTTTACTTAGCTCTCTGAGATAAGATTCCTTATGTGTACATTATTTTTATGGAAGTTAATTGAAATAAAGTCAAGTCTCTGGTGCACAGTAGGTATATAATAAATGACAGTTATGATGATACTCAGCTGTAAAACATGACTCCTACCCTCAGGAGTCTCATAATCTAGTGGAAGAGCACAAGATTTAAGTCAGACCACCCAGCCCACAAGTGTAACGTTTTGAGATCCTTACCACCTAGACATTCCATCATACAGTTCCTATTACTGTGAATCATAAGAGTGTGCCGATTCCAGTAGACAAAGGAAGCAACAGACAAGTGGCAGCAGAATGTATAAATATTTCCAATGAAAACTTCAGATCAATGCAGAGATGGTGATAGAAGCAGAATTCTGAAAATGTAGACTGAGGATAGTCCTAGAAAGCAGGCTTACAAGTGGGAAAGACATTGCAGCACCATAGTCGAGATCAAGACCTGAGGCATTAAGCTTTACAAGGAATAAGAAACCATGAACGTCCTTCCCAGGACACAAGCAATGTGCAACAGGAGAACCAGGTGGCCTAATCATTTTATATTCAAATGCTGGAGGATCTGAGAGACAAGTGTGGGGGAAAAAGACAAAATCCACTGTTCCTCTCATAAAAAAAAAATCAAAGAAGTCTGCGATTCTTCTCTGCTTTCCCCAAACTAAAATAGAGATAGTGGCTTCCCACTGTTCCAGCTCAACACCAAGAAGCAGTGGCCAAGAAGATAGCCGGAGAGACAAGACAGCCCTCTGGGTCCTGCACACGGGTTGTCTGGGGCTCAGACAGAAGGATTCAAGCTGCCATCACGCGGCCACAAGATCTCCTTCATCTCCTATCTCATGAACAGCTTCACTCTACTTGGCCAGCAGTACTGACCCCTGCACACTCAATGTTATGCTCACAGAAGGTCATGGGATCCAAACAGCCAGCCATGAAAATGTTCCAGCAGAGCCAGAGGAGTGGTCCCCTAGGCGAGGGAGGAAGCGGTTCCCAGCAACTGGCCGTGCAGTGGCTCCGGCGCAGTCTGTGCCCTGGACATTCGCACCAGAGGGGTCCGGGGATTGGGCAGGAAGTGTGGAAGCCAGACAGGAGTGTGTGTGTGCCCATGAGACACACTCGTCATCCTATAAAGCCCATGCTCACCTCAATTTTAGAGATCAAGAGGTTGAGGCTCAGATTGGTTAAGTAAATAACCCAAGGTCACAAACCTAGGAAGTGAAAAAGCCACTGCGAGCCAGGATTAGCTTCAAAGTGTACCCCTCTTTCCACAAGATGCCTTGAGGGTCCCTCTCACCATTAACATTCTGGGATTTCCATATTGTTTTTTAATATATACGGCACTTCATCCTGCCAAAAACAAAACTTCATGGATAATTTTAATTTTTTAATGTTTATTTATTTTTGAGTGAGAGAGAGAGAGAATGACTGCGAAAGGGGCAAAGAGAGGAGACAGAATCTGAAGCAGGCTCCAGGCTCTGAGCTGTCAGCACAGAGCCCAACACGGGGGTCCAACCTACAAACCGTGAGACCATGACTGCACCAAAGTTAGAAGCTTAACCAAGTGAGCCACCCAGGCACCCCTGATGATTTTAACACAAACTTCTCCCTTCTGCTTTTTGGCACACACCCCTAGGCTACAGAATGAATGGAAATTCTAGGTCCTCTTTAAGGAAGTATCTGAAAATAGTCATGTCGTTTTATTTACTTAAATATGAGAAAATTACATATCACTGTCAGCAATTAAATGACAGAGATATACATTTAATTACTAACGCTCTAGGCTAGTGGCTCTCTATTCTGTCTGTACATTAAAATCACCTCGGGGAGCTTTTAAAAAATACCAATGCCTGAGTTCCACCTCCCAAATTTCCAATTCAACTGGTCTGGGAGACCCAGTTGCTTCTAATGTGCAGTGGGTTGCAAACCTTTTGTTTAAGGTATAAACAAAACATGATGATCAAGACCAATAATACTCTATAAGCCTTACCTGAACTGAGTAAGTCCACCTTGGAGAACAGAGTCTTTATTCAAATATCAAGAGAAGTAAGCTTCTGGGAGGTGTTCATACATAACAGCCAAGTTCAACACAGTTCCATTTATTAACTGTCACTAATGGCTTATAATTAACATGAGGTTCTTGGATACACAAAGAGCTATATTGCTTGAGGTATAAAGAAGTTTTAAAATTTCCACGTAACTCACTCCCGTGCACTTATGTGAGCATTGCCGGACATGTACGTACAACATAACAGCTAGTACAACACTCCCTCTATGGTATTGCTGTAAGCTCACTGCATATGAACGCCTTTGCTCTTCATATCAACATCATGACATAGACCTAGGTGTTATTATTTTACAGATTAGAGAACCAAGACACCCGAAGTTGAAGTTGTCTTATGTCACACACGTAAAAAGAGGCAAAACCAGCATTGAAGAGCAGGTAATCTGCTCCAGAGTCCACGCACATAAGCTCCAACCTACACTGCACGTGACACGTAAGATTTTGGATCTGGCTGAGCACTTGACAGTTCATGTTTTTACTGTGTGCCATCCCAGTGGGTCTTCCACTAGTCCGGTGAAATAGTCAGGATGGTGCTCTTATCACCATCTTACTGAAAAGGAACCAAAGTTAGAGACGTTGCAAATCCTCTTTTGCCAAAAGAGCACCTCTTCCCTTAGGAAAGTGTTTCCAATAAGAAAGAATTTTTTTAATGTCAACACACAATTAAAGAATCACATGGATTTAAATTAATTGTCTACTTCTTAAGAACACATTTAACATTCTTTTTTTTTTTAAACACATGTTTTTTAATGTTATATTTTTATTTCTAGGAGAGAGAGAGAGAGAGAGAGAGCGTGAGCAGGGGAGGGTCAGAGAGAGAGGGAGTCACAGACTGAAACAGGCTCCAGGCTCTGAGCTGGCAGTCAGCACAGAGCCCGACGCGGGGCTCGAACCCACGAACCGCGAGATCATGACCTAAGTGAAAGTCAGACGCTTAACCGACTAAGCCACCCAGGCGCCCCACATTTAACATTCTTGACACCAAACCTGTATAAACAAAGAAACCCAGAGGCAAAATCAGGAATAAAGCCTTGCCTTGGACACACCTTTCCCCTCCTCCTCTCTCAGTCAGCTCTTTCTCCTCCTCTGGCTTACCCCTTCCCTACTCCCTGGGCATCTAATCTCTTCATGCTGTGTTCTGATGGGCCCAATCGCTACCATCATCACCTAAACTCCCAAAAGAGGTCTCCAGAAATCATCATTGCACATTCTCCTTCCTTTTCTCATCAAAATTTTAAATCCCTTTAGTGCTCCCATCTCAGGTGGTGCTCAGAAGGGTCATACCTCCATTTCCTCAAAAATGCAGTCCCTGGTCCTGACTAAGGTAGAGGATGATAAAAAATGAGCTTCCCTACATTATAAAACATGGCTGAGCCACTAACAGTGGGATTGTGGTAAACAGGCTTATCAGTGAGAGATAAACTGGGGGCAGACACCACTTCTCATCCTCCAAATCACACCACAGAGACCTCCATGTTCTCTACAAGATTATTTCACATATTAGGACATGATATGCGAAATTCCACCATTTAATATGACCAAAATCATAATGTGAGATACCCTGTCTTTACACCTAAGCCTGTAGACACCAATGGATCAAATGATATAGTTGGTGATACTAATAAAACTAGTCAAAACAATAAGTCACTTCCGACAACCAGCTTAACTGCCTCTGAAAGATATGTGATTGCAGTAATCATCAATCTTGCTAAATATGCAGACGAAATATTCACTTTCCCAGCCTCTGACTAAACTTACTACATATAAACCAAAAAGAGAGAGAGAGAGAGAGAGAGAGAGTGAGCGAGAGAGAGAAAAAATAGATGGCAAATTAAATATAGAACTTTGAGTCAGGACCTCTGTATTTCAAGCCCAGCTGTGCTACTGACCTTTTTATAAAATTAGCCAACATCTCTTCACCTGGGAGTAGGAAACCTTGGGAAAAAAAATGCTTCCATTTTCCCATCTGAAAAACACTTGGCAAGAAGTCCATAGTTCTCAGGGTCATTTGAAGTAAAGCGCCGCAAAGTTAAGCACTTGAAAACAGAGGGTCAGATTAGCCTGGAGATTCAACTATCTCTCAGGAAGCTCGGCAGTACCAATTCAGATGAATGATGCAAGTAATTTGTTAAACAAAACTGTAGTAGTCCAGATAATTAATCACAAAAAGCAAAAGTGATAAGTGTGCTAAAAGAAAAAAATTGATAAAAGCTAGGAATGCATTAGAAGGTAGAGTTCTTCTACCCTAATAGCTGAAGATCTCCATGATTTCATCAAATCTCCATTTTATTCTCCTCGTGAACACAAGTGCACACCTGACTGACCCCATGAGAGCTTAGGATGAAGGCTGACATTATGCTAATTGACCCATACAGGGATTCAAACTGATCACCTTGGCCTTATTAGAAATACGCTCTAATTAGCAAAGCACAGTGGTTATCATCATTATAATTATTGATTTTAACTGAATATACTTACCATATAATCAACAGTATAATTAAGTCTTCCTATACAAAATATGTTTCCTTCCAAGCATTTCCCTCTGTTGTAGGAAATGTCTTATTTTAACAGCCTTCCAAATACACCCATTGAGTTTCAATCTAGTACAAGACCAAATATCAACAATACCAATTTAAGTTGAAAACACTCGTTCCTTACCCTGAAAGAGATGCAAAAGGTGATTTATTTAGTCCTATCCTTCCTTCAGGCAAGAGCACATTTTGGATGTTTTCAACAAACTCTGAAGAATAACACCACCACCTTCAGTTTGTACAACACTTCACAGTTTTCCAACCACTTTCTTTTCTTTCATCTCATTAGACATTCACTACAACCTTCTGAGTCTCGGATATAATTATCCACATTGTACATATGAAAACACTGAGATCCAGAGAGGTCAAAGTGCTTTGACTCAGCTACCCAGATGGAAAGAGCCACGGACAAAGACAAAGCCTTGGGTCCCCTACGATTTTTCTCCCACATGCTGCTTTCACGCTGTTGACTACTGAAATAACCTCGCATGTATCTAACTGAAATCCCTTATTTCCTTTTATTTGCTTTTAATGGCTATGAAAACAATGCTGTAAAACCATTTCACCAAATTCGTAAAAGTTGTTATTGCTATTTATATAGTTCTGGTGTGACCATTAACTTCTTAATTGGGAAGCTTTAGGAGAAACATGATTCACCGGGCACCATCATGGCCAACTTGGCGGTCCAAATAAAAATGCTGAGACAGGATGGTGCTGGTTTGAGACACCTTCTCAGGACAATGGATCACACTGCACTACAAACCTTTAGAGGATATGGCTCCCGTCCTGAACCCTTCAACCAAACAGAATCTCACAGGTGGCGCAAGGCTGACTCAGTCTACAAAGTGAAATAATGCTAAGCTTTCCTGAGTAAACACTGTAATAGTGGTCAACACATTGTTGTGTCAAACATGTTACATGGAGCAACTCATTTACTCCTCACAGAAATCCTAGAAGAGAGGAACAAGTATTACCCTGCTTCATAAATGTGAAAACTAATCCCAGACAAGTTAAAAAAACTTGCCCAAAGTCACGTAGGTAGTAAGAGTCTAAGTCTCTGTGTGTCTCATCTACGTGTGACCGCCTCCAAACGGCCAAGCTTTTAATTTGCTTTTGTAAACTGAAACACATTCTTCAATCTTCAAGGCAGAAAAGGTTACAGTTGAAAGGAATTAACTCTTGGCTAGACTATGTGATTTTGAATACAGCATTTTATTTTTTCTGAATCTCAGTTTCCTTTTTTATAAAATAGAGAAGTTTCTAGCATAGCTATTTCTCAGGGTTGTCATGAGGTCAAGATGAAATTAAACTACAAAATATCATACATATATGTGTTATATGATGATTCTATTAAAAAAAATCTCTTGATGAGGAAGTGGTCAAAAAATTATTAAATTGAACTAAACTGACCATGTGTAATATCTAGGACTGTTGCCAGGCGTGCCTCACAGCCCAAAGACGCCAATTAGATGCTGCAAAACTATTTAGTGCCATTTCAACTCCTGAATACCCTACTGGATAGCAATGGCTCTCATGTCAGGAAAGAATTTCTAGCCCCTTACTTTTTTCTCTGCAGCCTGCACTTGAGCATTCCCAAAGAATTCTCCATTGTTTCTACTACTTGGAAGCCATGGTGAGGTGTTTTCCCAAGAGGGGCCTAGAAATAAGGGAAGGAATATTTCCTGACAGTTAAATTACAGAATTAATCTACAAAATGGGGAAATGTTTTGTCAACCTTAAATGCACCAGCTTCAGCGATAATTTGTAAATGGGTGACAGAGAATTATCTCTCATCATCCAGCCCAAAGTGCAGCTCCAGACAAAATGGGCCACTGAGCAACAGATAAAACATAGGTAGAGAGGATGCAAACAGAGCACAGGGATGGAAGGTGAAGTTAACGGAGGGCAACCCACAGGGCAGAGGAGGAATGGGAATAGTTTAGGAAACATCATACCTAACACTGTGCAGGGCTATACTGCCCTCCATCATGTGCAGAAAGATTATCCCTAAACAAAAAATTTCCAACCACCTTAGCCAGAAGGGATTCTTATGACCAGCCATGGAATTTCAGGTCTCATTAGCAAGACCAAACCCAACCACCAGACAGCTCCTTACGCTGATTGAAGATTTTGGCATGAAATTTCATTTTGCTTTGACTCCAAGTGGATTAAAGCAAACTTAAAAAAGATTTTTTTTGGTTAATATTTATTTATTTTTGTGAGACGAAACGGGAGACAGAGCACAAGCAGGGGAGGGGCAGACAGAGAGGGAGACACAGAATCTGAAGCAGGCTCCAGGCTCTGAGCTGTCAGCGCAGAGCCCGACATGGGGCTCCAACCCACAAACCGTGAGATCATGACCTGAGCCAAAGTTGGATGCTTAACTGACTGAGTCACCCAGGTGCCCCTAAAGCAGACTTTTAATTATGACTTGGCTCATCATATAGCCTGAACAGGTAAGAAATGTGCTGACCACACAGCCTTCGGTAATAGGCCTCATTCACACTTCCTGCTCACTGTCAATAAGTGAATTGTCATGCAGATGCCACAACCAACGTGACACGGGTGTTTTGTTCGGTCAGTCAGAGACTGGAGGGTCTGATGATTTCAGGACACAGACAAGAACAGGTCCTTGCACTTTCAAAGTCTCAGCCACCGAAACAAGCACAACCGTCCAAACCCCACCCAGGGTCCCGCCCACCTCTGCTGCTCCTACCTCTCTTGGAAGATTAAACTCAACGAGGGCCTAAATATAGCCCTATCTAGTGTTAGCTCCAATCTGATGATCCAAACAGATATGAAGCGCGCTTACTAGGCCGATAATGACAGCTACGTCGTCAATGTTTATGATGCACCCCATTCCTAAGCGGAGGCACGGAATATAATCACACTTCATTCTGGAAAAAGCACGCAGGCGAAGAGAACGCGAATACTGCATGACATGAAAAGCCTTACTTTCTTTCATTTAACTCTACGTGAGCCCATTTTTTTAAATCAAGGGATCACTCCATTATTACATTGCTTCCCCATTCCATTCTACAAAGTATTTAATTACACCAAGATCTGTGTATGTCTGGGTATGCACGATTATACGCAAGCTATGAAGAGAAATATAAACCCTCACTTACATAACTACTTCTATGATAATCATGACTTTCTTTATATTCAGAAATCAAACTACAAGCAACGTCAGTGCTCTTCCCAGACTGCGGCATAAGCTAAGCTACTGGCAGTGATGATGGCTTTTGTCACTCTGTTCATAGCTGCTTTGCCCATGGGAGCCCAGAGCACACAGACATGACAGTGGACAGGCAAACTAGGTCAGCCTGGAGGCAGAGCCCTGATGAAGAAAGAGCCCTTGTGGCTTCTAACACAGGTCGATGTGGGACTCCGAGAACAGTCAGGAACCACACAATTGGCAAGGGGTGGTTAGGTTCGGGAAAACCAACAGGAAATCGCTACCAGCCACCCCTCAGCGAGTCACACGTAGGAAACATGTGAGAGATGAAACAGGGAGTCTACTCTGTATGTTGAGGATGAAACAATTCATGGCCCTGTAGACAGATGTTCACATCACAATGTAAAGAGCTTGGGCCGGAAACAGGACGCTGGACACTAAAATGCAGGTGGATGCTGGCATCTTCACTTTGGGCAAGTTACTGCTCTTCTCTGAGTTTCGGTTTCCTCTTCCTTAAATTGGAGTTAATACTAATCTTTGCCCTGCTCACCTCATACGTGTTCTGCGCGAAATATGCCTCGTCAACTCCAACGATGGCACTGACTGCTAGTGGCTTTTCTGGATGGACAGGTAGGTCAGCCCATCATTCCCTCACAGTCCTGAAGGCGGTTAAATTAAGAAGGGAAAAAAATGTCACTAGTGCTTTGTGTTCTTGAGTATTAAAAAAAAAATTAATCAGCGAAAGTCCTTGATTTTTCAAACTCCTCTTCAAATCGGCTTACGTTAAAAACTAATCAAAATAAGCCATTTGTCACCAAAATGACCATGATAATAAGAATTGTGATCATTTTAGAAAAATTCCAACAAAAGCCATCGAGGCTTGC
Source organism: Crocuta crocuta (assembly GCF_008692635.1). NCBI lineage: Eukaryota > Metazoa > Chordata > Mammalia > Carnivora > Hyaenidae > Crocuta > Crocuta crocuta. The sequence goes on along the minus strand of NW_027532173.1, from coordinate 2,474,688 downwards.
TCACGTTAGAAGCAAACATTTAACTCCGTGGTAATTCTTTGCCACTTGCTTGCCTCATTACCTAATGGAAAATTAGGAACTGGGAAAAGGGGCCGGGGTTAAAGGGTGTGAGTGAGAAAGAGTTACTGGGAACAGCTGCCCACAGGAGAGGAGAAATGTTTCTGGTGCAGTATTATTTTTTCACATTCTTCTTAGAATGCTACATGAGTTTTAAATACCTTACTCTGCCATTCAGCTTTACAAATGTCATTCAAATGTTGACCCACACAAGTCATATATATACATTTACACCAGACAACAGAGAACTGTAATGATATGATGCTTGGGAACAAGATATGGACAGGATATCGTTCCAAACTTTCCAGCTTTAAAAACACTTTAATTTCCTTGCACGTACAAGGGCTCTTAACTGGAGTTTTTAAGGCAAACCCAGTGTAGGAGCATCCATAACTGGCACAATACATATTAACCCATAATTTATTCATTTTATTTTATTTTTTTTTTTTACCATTTATTCATTTTTCAGAGAGAGATAGACTACTAGTAGGGGAGGGGCAGAGAGAGAGGAAGACACAGAATCTGAAGCAGGCTCCAGGTGCTGAGCTGTCAGCACAGAGCCCAACACAGGGCTCGAACTCACGAGCCACGAGATCATGACCTGAGCCAAAGTCAGACGCCCAACCAACTGAGCCACCAGGTGCCCCTATTCATTTTAGTAGACAAATCTTCAGAATCTCAGAAGCATTATAAAATATAAGGACACGTCAGTCCTGTGAGCTTTATTTCAAATGAACCCTGAAGTAGCAGTAATAGTTCTTTAAAATAACACGTAATAGTTTATGATACAAAATTAATAAGTATAACACCAAATAATCAAGGTTTTATATATATAATATACATAATCTCCCATATATTATCCCATATTATATCTCCCACATATTATATATATATCCCCATTTTATATATATACACTTGATTCCTACAGACTAAGGAATATATATTATCCCATATTATATCTCCCATAAGTCTCCATATATATTATCCCATATTATATCTCCCATATATTATATATATCCCATATATATATTGTACATATATATATATACATATACAAGTATATACATATATATACTTGATTTCGACAGACCAACAACATTAGATAGTTTACTGTAGCTCCAGAGGGATCCAGAAGGCTGCCTGAGGAACAGCCAGACATACCCACTTCTATAGCCATCAATATATATCGGAGCTTTGTGGGAACTAATACTAAGTTTGATTTTAGGATTTTAGGAGCACCAAGAGAGCTATCTCCATCCCATCCATTCCCAATCTTCCCCACCGAAAACTTAACTTTCCACTCCTTTAAGCTGCTCAAAATCAAGGGAAGTACTTTTCAACCAACAATTTAACGTAAGCCCAATTTGTCCGATGGGAGAGACTCATGGCAGGTCTTTGTGGCGTGAGGCTTTGATAATAGAGAGTGACAGCAATGAGAAAGTGTGTGTGAGAGAGAGACAGAGACAGAGAGAGAGAACAGGGACAACCAGAAGTAAATGTCCCCTACTTCACAATTGTTTTTCAACCTTAACTCATAACATATGAGAGTTTAACATCAAGGCAGAAACTTTGATTTGCTTAAAGTAAAGCATATATGATATGCCCTTGCTCTCATTCCTGTTAGTGACTCTGGAAGAACAAAATAATAAACTTTGTTATTTTAGGTTTTTAAGATGTTTCCAGGCAGGCATATCTTGATTTGATTTATAAATCACATAAAGTAGCTGAATACCTTATTTAATGGCCAAGAACTATTGGTCAGATCTTATTTGTCGATTCACATTTTTAGCCTCGTATGTTATAGTTCTACAATGGTAAGATTTTTATTGACCCGTACTTGACAGTGTCTTACTCAATATGTATTCTTTGAAAAATTATTATGTCTCTTGGGGTCACTTGTAGTAAAATGCTTTTTCCAATCATATACCCAATGGAATTGGTAATTTCTATTATTACTGTCATCATGAATGCCATTAAGATGATATATCCCACTGCTATAATCAAAATAATTGGATATCTGTGTTGACTAGATATGTGAGACCTAGATTTTTCTCAACAGTCAAGAACGCAAGGTTAATGGTAGAAAATTACACTTAAATTTTAACTTAGTATTTTATTTCCTCCATCTTCCCCCTACTCCCATCCCTAGAATGTTGTTGACCAAGTACTTAAAATACCAGCAGGCAGCAGCCTCATATACCAGAATTCATACAGTTAGGTCCTAGGAAGCTATGGGTAAATCCTATCCATTCTTCTGCATGAAGGCTGGGTTCGTGCTCTGCAAGCAAACTCTTGGAGAAAGAATTTCATTCGGAACAAAAGGAAAGACTGGTTTTCTTTGAAGTGTGTTTATAATGGCAGTAAGTTTACACAAGAGGGGGAGGGGGAGGGGGACTTTCTGGCTTGCAAACACTGTCAGGTCCACAAAGTGCTTATTGATCACTAGATCAGTAGAAACAATAAGCCTCTCTTCTCCGGCATCCACATTCATATGTCTGAAGCCTCAGATGGAATCACAATAGTCAGTAGTTACAATTTACTCTTTCCCCCAGTCTTCATTCCGCTTCCATTACAACACAATTACCTCATCACTATCACTCCTTACAATAAATGCCTTTAGAGGCAGATTCTTTTGTTAAGGCCGTAAAAGACATTTTCACTACTTGTGGCAACTTATTAAAAAAAAAAAACCACACACACACACACACACAATGATAGTGGTTATACCTACTCCAGATTTCTACTGAGTGGCATTTTTAAATCCAGAATCCAATGACAGTCATTTCCTTTCTGCCCTACATAAGCAATAGTAGATAGAAAGAGAGAAACATGCATACATACACACATTAGTGACATATACGTAAACAGGCAAATACCAGAAATGCTATTAAAATAAACTCGTGCTTATATATGTAAATACCATGATGAAAACACCCTTAGTGAAAAACAAATAAAGAAATAAACTCCTTAAGTGAAAAATCAAACATTTCATGAGACAACATTCAAAAATCAAGACATCTCATCTGAGGCACCTGAGTGGCTCAGTCAGTTAAGTGTCCAACTCTTGATTTCGGCTCAGATCATGAGCCCTGCATCAGAATCTGCGCTGACAGCACAGAGCCTGCTTGGGATTGTCTCTGCCTCTCTCTGTCTCTCCCCTTCTCTCTCTCTCTCTCTCTCAAAATAAATAAATAAAAACTTTTATTTAAAAAAAAATCAAGACATCTCTCATATACAAATTAAACCAATCACACATGAGTACAGAAGAAATTGGAAGACAGAGTGACCCTGTGCTGGGAGAATCTAGTCAACAGGCATTTAAACGAGACACTTTTTCTTTCGTTGAGATCTCGAGAAAGTTACTGAATTAAGATAGCAGGCTTCTCACCAGGGCAGCAGCAGGTTCTCCTTAAATTTGCTGTAGGGGTGATGTGAGTTTTTCTTCCAAAGGTTCTTCTTTCCCTTGGGAAGACTTTACACAAGAAATAGGTTGGAAGAAAGATAAAATCTTTTTGACGCTTTAATCCTGAAATGTTTGCAACAGAATCATAAGAAAAAATGGGGTGGCGGGGCAGCGGGGGGATTCTAAGTACTTTTCCCATGTAACTAAGACATCGCCAATTTCTGGCACAGAAAAAGCCAACAACAAATATGTGTTTAGTGAACTAGAGTTGAATTTAAAAATATATATATATGGTTTGATCACGTAGCAAACCATAATACGTAATATTATGTACATATTATAAGTTGTACGTAATATACATATACATATACTCCCTCTTTGTACGTAATATAAGTTGACTGGTATAGAAGATTACAAGAGTATTTAAGGAAAACCCAACACTTGGGTTTTTAACTCTGCAGATTACTAGCACCATTTTCTCTTCGATAGATCTTGTGTTTTGGCTCATGACACAATAAAATCAAGCCTGCATAGTGGGTATATAGTAAACATATGATGAAGGAATAAAAATAGTAAGGCATAATAATTACTTAAATCTGTATATTCTGTTTTATTTTGTTTTGGTTATTGTTACAGATTTTAACCCTAAAGTACATTAGTACTTATCAATTCATTTTTTTCTCAAAGTGTTTCTATGGCATAGTGAAAATAAATATTCTTATATTCACTCTAAATTTATGTGTTTAACAAATATTTATTAACCAGCTAGCTATATGTGCCAGGTACTGGAAAACTTTGGGATAAAAGAGGCAAAAATCCTTGCTTGTTGAAACTGAGCAAAATTTATCCACGAAAGGAAAAGGAGAAGTCCAATGAGCTACGTTTGATTGTGTGTGCCCTGCCTGGCCTTATCTGACCTTCCACACCACCTTTCAACTGTGTGAAATACATTCAACATAATAACAAAATAGACTCCTATGCACTTGGCCCCTAATCCCTGGAGAGTTCCCTCCATTAGCAACCTTTCCGTTGGGGTCAACAAGAGCTCTAACACTGCACAAAGTCATATCAGACATGGCAAGGGTAAGAACAGGTTATATATATATGTAAATATATATATATGTAAAATATATATCTCAAATTACCTTTAAAACTGAAAGAGAGCACACTAATACAAGCACAAATCAAAAAAGAGATCCCTCCACATGCTATTAGGCTTACCAAATTCTATCTTTAGAAGGACAAAAAAATAAAATCTGAAGTTTTTGCACTGATAAAAACAATCCAAAAGTTATATGCAGTATAATATACAAATGAAAACATGTACTTCCTGGGGCGCCTGGATGGCTCAGTGAGTTAAGCGTCTGACTTCAGCTCACATCATGATCTCGTGGTTTGTGAGCTTGAGCCCCGTCGGGCTCTGTGCTGACAGCTTGGAGCCTGGAGCCTACTTTGGATTCTGTGTCTCCCTCTCTCTCTGCTCCCCCCCATTTTATACTCTGTCTTCTCTCTCTCTCTCTTAAAATTAAATAAATATTTAAAAAGTTTAAAAAAATGTACTTCCTGATTTGAGTATAAAATTTCTGAAGGATGCATTAGTGACATTTCTGGCCTCAACCAACATCAGTGCAGCTACCATAATTGAACTAGATCTTGGGAACCGCAAATAGCACAGCCTAACTGTAACATTCATTAGATATTACAACACTACTGACTGATCACGGAGTTAAAAAGTCTGGATGAGATCGTAATAAAGCAGCTGTCAATAAAACCAAACTCTGCCAGCTGCTTTGGCTCTGTGCCCCGCATGCACCATATTGCTTTCCCCTTGGGCAGAGAGAAAACAGCCTCACGCTTGGTCAATGGGCTCAAGACTATCTCGAGATCAATCCATTCTTTCTGAAGCCTACTCGTCTCCAACGTTTTTTGACTGTTACCTGCCAAAACTAGTCTCCACTCCTTTAATAAACTTTGATTTGGCCTCAGAGGCCCCGCCAACTCTTTCTCGCTTTTTACTTTTATTGCCAAAGGTCTTGGATGAGAAATTGATGCATATGAGAGCCTTTGTTTACTCATCACCCATTCCCTCTGTAAGTAGGTTTCTACCTCCGAAGCAGGATTGACATGACTTTTCTAAGGCCCCCAGGCACCACCCTTACTTTCTTGTCATTTCACAAAACACAACCACTGCAAGCCTTCCCCACAAGCTCCCAGATGCTCCCAGCCACCTCCCATCCCCGCAAGCAGACCAAAAACAAGCATCCTAGCACCTACATTCTTCCAGTTCTTCTTGTATGCTACTTCTCAGGGCTCTATTACTATTTTTGTCTCTCTCTCTTTCACTCAGAGAGCTCATCAGTTTTCTAGATATTAGCTACTACCTCCAGGAGCTGTGTCAAATCCCAATCCCAAATCTCTGTCTATTTATTGAGTACATTGCCTGCAATGTGACAGGCACTGACTGTGCCGAGGCTGGTGATCTGGCAGTGCCAAGCTGTCAAAGAACGCACATGACACAGCCAACCATTTGCACCTAAATTCAAAAAATCCACTGCTTTGAATTCTTTGTCTCTTTCTTTCTGCCCTTCCCTTGCTCTCTCTCTGTCTCTCTCTCTCTATGTTTCTTGCTCTCCCTCAAAAGTAAACATTAAAAAAAACTGTTAAAAGGGGGCACCTAGATGGCTCGGTCGGTTTAACGTCTGACTTTGGCTCTGGTCATGATCTCTCAGTCCATGAGTTCAAGCCCCACATCAGGCTCTGGGCTGACAGCTCAGAACCTGGAGCCTGCTTGGCATTCTGTGTCTCCTTATCTCTGCCCTTCCCCTGCTCTTTCTCTCTCTCTCACTCTCTCTCAAAAAATAAATAAACATTAAAAAAACTTTAATCCAAATGCAAACAAGGTTATCATTATATTTCCCCCAAACGCCATCTCCCCCTTACTAACTGTCGCACTTTTGTTAACGCTATCACTGTTTTCAAACCCACTGGCACAGGCTGGGTGCCCTGGGAAACACACTCTGAGAAGATAAGCACGCAGAAAGCTTATTAGGGGGTACTCTTGGGATCGATACCCATGGAACAGTATAGAAGGAGGCAGAACAGGAAGGAAGGAGGAGATCGAGTGTGATGCAGTCTCAGGGGAGGCCTCAGTTTACACGGAGTTCTCCCTTCAGAGTCAGGTAAATGAGGGCAAGAAGATCAAGCCTTCAAAGCCCCATGCTCACTGGTCACTGAAAGGGGGCAAGACCTTGGGCAGCGCAGCTCTCTTCAGTCCAGGCAGTGCATCCAAGATAATGACAATGGAGGGTGACTGTTAGCACCACAGCTAGCATCTCGGGGAAACAGGCCTTCATTTCTTTTTTTTTTAATTTTTTAATGTTTTATTTATTTCTGAGACAGAGAGAGAGACAGCATGAGCAGGGAAGGGTCAGAGAGAGAGGGAGTCACAGACTGAAACAGGCTCCAGGCTCTGAGCTGGCTGTCAGCACAGAGCCCGACGCAGGGCTCGAACCCACAAACCTGTGAGATCATGACCTAAGCTGAAGTAGGACCCTTAACTGACTGAGCCACCCAGGCGCCCCTAAGCCCTTCATTTCTAAAGGAGCATCTAGACGCTGCATCGCCACGTCCACCACGCACACTGAGGCTCAAAATCTATCACACGTTGGAAAGAATACAGTGTTTGGAGCTAAACACGCCAAAATTCTAATCTCTTCTCTATCAGTAATTAACCGTGATCATAGGCAAGTTACTCAGTTTCTCTGAGTCTCTGATGAGATTATTTTTAAAAGTCCCAGACACATATTAGGAAACACTTAAATGCCTGCCACAAGCATATGCCACCCTATAAGCTGTTGTTGTTGTTGTTTAGAACTATGCTCTTTCTTTTCCAAGTGCTGTGATGTCTTTCAAAATGATCTTTGCTCACTGAGTCAATGAAGATGCACCGAGGACCACCCGCCAGCCAGGCCTGCTCTGGGCACCGTGAAGACCACCATGTGCACCCAGACAACACCTCTGCCCAGGAGGAGCTGGAATATAGCAGGGAAGACGGAGAACACATAGGCAAACAAGTAGATAAACAGGGTAACTTGTGGTGCTGAGGGCTGTGATGACAGTAAATGGCCAGGTGACAGGGGCTGGTGACAGGGCTGCCTGCTCCTGAAACCCCCTGAGAGCAGAAAGCAGAGCGAAGACAAAATGGCTGCCCTGATGCTTCAGAGAGGCTGGAAGTTAAACTCAGTAGCCCTTTCCCGTCTCTTCTGCAAGCCTTCCCTCCTCCTTCCTTAGCCCTTTCTTTCAGGAACCCAGCACCACCCTAAAAACACGACTAGCGCAGCACATATACACTCCCTGTCCCGAAACCCATGAGCTCCTGTATCTCCCTGTAAACCCCCAGCCCCTTCCTCTGGGTGGGCTTGCAGTTTGGAAGACCCTAGCCTCCTTCAGCCTCTGTGTCCCCCAAAGCAATTAAGTTATTGTTCCTCTTTATCCCCAGACTCTGTCTTCACACAAAGGTGGGTTTTCGACAACCAGGTGTTCACTGAGCTGAAATCTGAAAACCAAGAAAGCACCAGACTCGTGGAAAACTGGAGCCAGGGAGCACTTCTGAGCCAGGGATCAGGACGAAAGTCCAAAGGCAAGATGGTTCTTGCCGGGAGTGTTCAGGGAGCTACTGGAGAACCATGACTGCGCGCTAGGCCTCACACGGTGAGGTCAGAAGGGCAGGCTCCTCGATGTCATGTAGACCATGGTAGGGCATCACTCCTGCGTTACTGTTAGGAGTATCTCAGTCAATAAAATGTGTACAGCACTTAGTACGATGCCTGATGCATGGTGAGGGCTTGATAAATCAACACCATTATTATTACTGTCATCAGCATTATCGTTAGGCTTTCAAACGGTCTTTTTACATACAAACCCTTTTTTGTCCCTATATCCTCAGTATCATGCCAAATAAGGAAAAGTTGGGGCAGGGTGAAGGGGAAAGACAGAACGAGGGGTAGAAGTGGCTGTCACGTGCATTACTCGGTACTGTTGTAAAGGTGGTTTTATGTTTCTTAAGTCTGAAGGGACCACATCCCATTTCTGTCCGAAAGTCCTACTTCAGTCATGTTGTTTCAGGCACATGGGGTGCGTGCTGAATCGATCACTAAGTGCTCATTTGCTAAGTAAATGCTCTCTGAATGTAATCAAAGTGAGGCGTAGGAGGATGCACAAACGAACAAGAGACCAAAGAGGTCATTTTTGGTTTTTAGATTTCTACGACAGAATTTCTGGAAGCATTCCTAACCCACTGCATACCCAGAAAATGGTGGGAATGTTTCCCACAAAAAGCACAAGATGGCTGAACAAGCTACCCCTCTAACAAAGGGGAGCATCTACAGGTTTTGCCAAGACTTGTGGCTGGAGGGGAGGGAAGGTATCAGGAGACGTGATTAACAATATGCAGATTGGTAAAATGGCCGCCGGGAAGGGGTTGCACAGAGGCAGCAATACAGATTATTTACTGGATTCAATATACTATGCGGTCATTATACTTCTGATTTTACTAATCCTATAAATTATTACCTTCATCTTATCAGCACCAGGTTCGAACACACAGAGCTAACCAGCCACTCATCACCTTCATTTTATAGATAAGAAACTGAGCCTCAAAGAGGCTTACCTAAGAACACACAAAATAATGGCCCGAGTCAGTGTCTGACTCTATAACCTGTTCTCTTCCCAGAATCCAGGGAGTAAAAGAATCTGAACCAATGCCTTGGTCCTCAAAAAATCAGCATAGCAGCACAATGAGGTAATTCATAATAGTGAAACACAATGTCTTCAATTCACCACACATTTTATATCATATTTACCCTTAGTTAAGAGATTTGTATTATTATATATGATTTCAAAGATGGGGAAACAGAGACAGAAGTTATTTCCCCAAAGTCATATTAAAAAGCAAAAATCAGAATGCAGCATTTATTGAATTGTAGCTTCTGCACAAACACACACACACGCAGGCATCTTTCAAGAAAACAAGACAAGCACATTAGCCAAATTATACAGAGAACTCTAAAAGTTAAAACTTCTTTTAAATTTTTTTTAATGTTTATTCATTTTTGAGAGACAGAGACAGCATGAGAAGGTAAGGGGCAGAGAGAGAGAGAAAGATAGAATCTGAAGCAGGTTCCAGACTCCGAGCTGTCAGCACAGAGACTGACACGGGGCTCAAACTCACCAACTGTGAGATCAGGACCTGAGCTGAAGCCAGACGCTCACCAGAATGAGTCACCAGCGTGCCCAAATTAAAACTTCTTTTAAAATCCACTCCTGACTTGCCTCCCCTTGCCTCCTAGTGGAGTGTGAGAAACTGAGTAAATGCATGTGAACTCTCTGAGGCCACAATAATGTTACAGTTTCAGTGTTTCCATTTAGAAGAAATATCCTGTTCATAAGCATCTGATTATCTAAGATTTCCCACTTACCAGAATGTCCACACACCCATAGCACAGTAGTAATTACGACGCATAATAATACTGAGGCACTGAAACCCACACGCCAGTCTCTGGGATTATGAAAGACTGATTAACACAAAGAACACTGCTTAACCCTCAAGCGTGTTTTACTGGATTTCATCTATTCAGAAACTAATATTGCACATGTAACAGTTTACTTAGCATGTTTGATTCACCAAAACTATTTTCTTACCTATCTGTTGAGAAAAAAGGAAGAACAGAAGGAAGGCAGGAAGGGAGGGAGGGAGGGAGGAAGGAAAAAGGAAATGTTGTGCTCTCCAATACAATGAGAAATGTGTTGGTAACCACCATAACTCTAAACTTCACAGGCTCTCATACTCAGGAAGAAGTGTATCAAGTCTGAGCCAAGGAAACCTCATTATGTAACAACCAGGGCCCATAAATAGTGCACTGAATAATGTAACTGAATGTTCTTATATTTTTCAAGGAGTAATTCTAACTTTGAAAACATCACGTAAATACTAATCAAGCAGATAGAACTGAGTTTCCCAAACACTAACTAGTTATGAGTTACCAATTCTGGTTTGGGGATGGCGTAGTGGATGGAGAGGGAAGACCACTTGGGGGAATCAGCTATTTTAAGAGAATGATTTCAATAGTGAAAGAATAAGACCAAGATATAGGGGCACCTGGGTGGCTCAGTCAGTTGAGCAACTGGCTTTGGCTCAGGTCATGATATCGGGGTTCATGGGCTCGAGCCCCACGTCAGGTTCTGTACTGACAGCTATCTCAGAGCCTGCAGCCTGTTTCAGATTCTGTGTCTCCCTCTCTCTCTGACCCTCCCCTGCTCACACACTCTCTCTCTCTCTCAAAAATAAAAAAATAAATAAAACATTAAAAAAAGATATGTTAAGGGGCGCCTGGATGGCTTAGTCGGTTAAGCGTCCGACTTTCACTTAGGTCATGAGTTCGCGGTTCGTGGGTTCGGGCCCCGCGTCGGGCTCTGTGCTGACTGCCAGCTCAGAGCCTGGAGCCTGTTTCAGTCTGTGACTCCCTCTCTCTCTGACCCTCCCCTGCTCACGCTGTCTCTCTCTCTCCTAGAAATTAAAAAAAAAAAAAAAAAGATATGTTAAGACCAAGATATAAATTAAATAAGCTTAACGTCAGATCTGTGTCCAATACAGGATGACTAGAAATGCCTTTGAATATTACAGTCTGCCCCATGTGAGATTCATTCTCATTATTTTCCAAGGCAAAACCCTCTACTCCAATGGATTGCCCTCAAACACCTCAAACTCAATCTGACGTATAGGCCTTTTAATACCTTCACAACTTTCTGTCTGTCCTGGTCGTGATCACCTTCTCAGCTTAGGCTACAAATTCATTATCTCCAACCTCAGCTGGGCCCTCAAAAAATACCCAATAATACACCTACCTATTGGTGGTCAGTTTTCTTCTCCAATCCTTAAGTCAGTAATTTCTAACTTTACCACTTTCCTGAAGGCTCTATCCCTCCAGTGATATTGTTATGTCTATAATGGTCACTGTAGATGTGCTGGTTTGTGAAGATTTGGTTTAGTAGAATGTTTAATACCACAGGATTTATTATATGCTGAGATAACAATGAAAAAAATAGCATAGCAGGACCATCTCTATATCTTATAGAGACCCACAACCCTTTCACAGAAAATATGCAAACACCTCTAAGTGAGGGCATATAGGGCATATCTACTCCCCAAGTTACTGTGTCCCTAGGCATTTATGATAATCATACTAACTAAAGTTAAAGATAATTGGCATAAAATCTAAAGATTATTGTGAATCTACAATAAAATACCCAGTAGAGAGTGTTTTGAAAACTTTAAGGCACTGTAAATTATGTTATAGCTGTATTTACTCCTATTTGTGATTGAGCAAAAGCTACAAACAGAACAGTTAACGAAAGAGAACTGAAATATGGCAGCACAAAATCATGGGATCTTACAAAGCATTGCAGATACACCACAATCTACACAAGGATTTATTCACCGTTTATTCATTCTTCTAACATTTATTGAGTGCCTCTATAAATCAGACTTTCTAGGGGCCCCTGGGTGGCTCAGTTGGTTAAGTGTCTGACCCTTGGTTTTGGCTCAGGTCATGATCTCGCACTTTCCTGGGTTTGAGCCCCACCTTGGGCTCTGTGCTGGCAGTGTGGAGCCTGCTTGGGATTCTCTCTCTCCTTCTCTCTCTGCCCCTCCCCCACTTACACTGTCTGTCTCTGTCTCTCTCAAAATAAATAAATAAACTTTTTTTTTAAATATTTTTATTTATTTCTAGGAGAGAGAGAGAGAGAGACAGCGTGAGCAGGGGAGGGTCAGAGAGAGAGGGAGACACAGACTCCAAAACAGGCTCCAGGCTCTGAGCTGGCAGTCAGCACAGAGCCCGACGCGGGGCTCGAACCCACGAACCGCGAGATCATGACCCAAGCGAAAGTCGGAGGCTTAACCGACTATGCCACCCAGGCGCCCCATAAATAAACTTTTAAATAAGTAAGTAAATGACTTTCTACTAGGCATGAACACATATAGATCTCTGTCTTCAGGAGGTAGAATACACCAAAATCACATTACAACACCGTAAGTACTATACTAAAGATGCGAGAGATACCTTAGTATTCCATAGGGAAAATAATGCAGTGACCAGAAGCAAGATGGATGGATGTGTGTGTGTTTGTGTGTCCATCTGACTGTAGTTATGTGTGCACAATACTAATTAGAAAAACCATTCTCTCTCAATATTAAGTTTGAGGGTTCATGCATGAAGAAGCATAGGCATAAAGCAACAATAAAAGGAAGCATGCTTTAGAACCTTTTTGTTTTCTTCACCGGGCACAGCAGACTCACACGTAACAATATAGTAGAGTGAAAGGAAGAGGAGTCAAAGGTGACTGCAAGGACTTACAGTTAAGATAACATCCCGATTCCCACACGGACAGCCTCCTCATGACAGAATGGTTCTAGAGTTCTCTGCAAATGCAAATCTCTTTCAGTGTTGGATCACCATTTATCTGGACAGTTCAAGTGGACTCCTACCCAACTCCGCCCTTGAATGACAGAAAGACTAATTGGCTACAGACGTAGCTATTAGCACACAGCCCTGTACCGGTCATGCTGTGGTAGGGTTTGTAGGCTGGTTCTGCATGTCTGCTATCTGAATGTCCTACTTCTTCTTTTCTAGGAAAATCATTTTTTTCTGGCCTCCAGATGTTTCTTCCTCCCTTCAACTTTAAAAAAAAAAAAAAAACGTATTGGCATACAAACAAGCCATCGCTCCAAAAGGAGCCAGGAGAAAGAACACTTGAAAAATGCCCTGAACACATGAAAAATACCCTGAAAACCAGCCTCGGAATGCAGTGTCAAGTGGACCCTCACAACAACCTTCTCCCTTCTCCTCTAATCTCCGCAACATTTTTTGAATAGCTGCTTCTTGAGTCTGAGGAAAGAGGCCGCAGAACACTGATGGCAAAGACATGTGCCCTACTGAACATAAACTTTGGGAAGCTAACAAGGCATCCTCAGGAAAAATGGAAAGAGAGTCATAAATCATTGAAACCACAAACAGTGAAACCTCAGATACCTTCTACCACACAGCCCACCAGGTTATTTTGAACACAAAGGATGCCACATAAGATGTGGCTCCAAGTCACCATCTTTGTTCTGTCCCTGTTAGGTCAATAATTGCCTGGCACACATTCATCCCAAAGGAGTCACTTCCAGGCCCATTCTGTCCAAAGTATCAGTCTGCAGATCCCACTGAGCCTGGATCAACGATCCTGACAGTATGGAATTCAGTCACCTTCGGTGTGCCTAGCAATCACTGAAGTGCGGCTTAAAATTTAGAGTCCAAGCCCCTCTCTAGGGCTACAAACTAGACTTTCTGAGGAAGAGGTCCAGGAATCTGCATCTTCACACCTTTCTTCAGGTCGTTCTTATGTTCACCGAGGTCTGATAAACCACTAGCTTACAGGAAGAACTGTTTAATAAGCCTCAGATAAAGCCTGTATAGAAAGTGGCTTCTCACTGTTCTATTTATAAGAATGTTCACTCTTTCTCAATTCCCCACCACAGCTCCACAGATCTCCAGGCTTCAGAGATATTTCTAGCTCCCCTACTTCCTAAACCATTCTAGTCTGGGATTGTCAATTTTATGAGATACTCTGAGTTTACAGCACATAATTCTAGGTCTTCAGATCCCATCCTGAAGTGATATTTGAAGAGCAGGATTATGTCATTCCATCTCTTAAGAGTGCATTTTTGGCAGCAGGAGCCCACTTGCTGACAAACGTATTTCTCTCATTTGGGAGGGAATCTNTTTACTATGGGGGAAAACCAAAAAAAAAAAAAAAAAAAAAAAACCTAAGCAGAAAATATAAGGAAACTGGAGGAGAGTCATCACATTTACCTAACTTCTTAAAATACAAACGGGCCACTTAATAAGTTCCCAGGGGGAGGAAACTATTCCATCTGCTCTCTCTAAACATGACTGCTTCTGAAGTTTTGCTTTAAATGGCAGGTGTACGGGGCTCCTGGGTGGCTCAGTCAGTTAAGCCTCTGACTCTTGGTTTTAGCTCAGGTCATGATCTCATGGTTTGTGGGTTCAAACCCCACATCAGGCTCTGTGCTGATAGTGTGGAATCTGCTTGGGATTTTCTCTGCTCTCTCTCTCTCTTTCTCTTCCTGTCTCTCTTCCAAATAAATAAATAAACTTAAAAAAATTTTAATGGTAAGTGTAAGTAAAATTCAAACAGGTTCACATACTTGAAAGTATCTCTCACAGGCTGAGTACAAAATCTACATAGTTTATTTCAACCAAACATAATACAAGAAACATCAAACACAGAAGAAATAATGGAATTGGACAATTGAATGAAGAACATCCACTCATTTACTCTGAGCATTTTACTGAACACCCTTCAGGTACCAGGCACTATGCAAAAGATGAAATCAACATAAGAGTATCCAGGTAAGAGTCAGAATTTAAAAAGAGGAACTTTAAATTTTGAACTAAATCACTAGCTCATGCATCAGATAAGGGCCTGCAGAGAAACCTAGTCACCAGACAGCCTTAACAAATATTCTGCCTGCTGATGTCAGCTGATTTTTTTCCTCCTAGATATGTGTAAGATTTCAAAAGGGATTGTTCTGTCTTCTTGCTAACTCACAGCGAATGATGTAAATGCCTAGATACAATCAATGCATTTATTTTACTATCATATTCAATAAAATAGGTGTCATTTTCAATTTCTACCTTCAGCTCCAAATGATAGAGCAAACAAGAGGTTTTTTAAAAAGGTGAACGAAAAGAGACATGATGATGTAGAGGGAAAACATGTAATAGTACTCAAGTACTCTCCCCTCACATCCCGGAGTATTTCGAAGTAGATAAATCACATACTAAAAAGGAATGTATAGTCACTTATCACCTCTGCCTACAAACTAAAAATCCCTGATGGCATTTCTCATTGTCAAAAGTCAGCTTCAAAATAAAGCCAGTAGCTGACCAAGGATGGAGTGCTGTACACAAAACATAAAGACCGTTAGCTGGGTAACTATTGGACCTCATGGCCTAAGCCCTTGAACCACATACAAATTAGTTTGAATGCAACAGATGGGGAACGCCTGAAATTCTCAGGCAAATAAAATAAGCAGTTTCTCTGTCACCCCTCTAATTTTCTTTCTAATCCAAAACTGACTTATTGGGAAATTCCTACATTCTACCAAATATACACAATCTTGTAATTTTAGAGAATTTACAAGACTGGTTTTCGTATTGCCACATAGCATTTCAGCAGTTTGCTGGAAATGTTTGAATCTGCAATGATTACATACGCTTGTGCACACACAAGAGTCCTAGCCAGGGAGCCAAAAAGGGACTCCGGTTTTAATTTTTTTAATGGATTGGCTGGGCAATGCCAACAAAATTAACTCCTTCTTATCACCTTTTTTTCCTGAGGACATGACATCAGTTAACACATAAACTCTTTCAATAAGGTTACTAGCAAGTAAATTACTGAAAAAAAAAAAAAGTCAAAGAAAAAAGAAAATGTTTATGTAGAAATATTTTATATCATTTGGAGACATTCAAATTCAGTTGAAATTAATGGACCACATTCTGAAACTAATGTTTTATTGAGCTGAAGGAGTGTCACAAAGAATAGAGGTTCTCTTTCACAACAAATCTACAAGGTAGTTATTATTCCCATTTCACACGATAGGAAACCAAGGCTCTAAGAAGGGAGAGGTTGCCTTTCTGCCTTTCCAGGGTCTCACACTTAGTAAGGGGCTCAGCAGGGAGTTACTCAAACTTACAGCTGTCAGATTCCAAATCTGCCTTCCCTCAGCTCTGCCACGATGCTTCCCAATGATTAGGGATGAAGCAGGGAAACACAACCGATAGCCGTCAAGTTCTGATTTCAGATTACAGCCTCTAATTGTTACAGATATTGATCTACCACATTACCTTTTGTCTAACTTTTTAATTTTAAAGGATGTGTTGAGAACATTGATCTACCACAATACCAAGTCTAACTTTTTAATTTTAAAGGATGTGTTGCTCAGAACTAATTATTAGCCAAATTGAGTCCAAATTTTGAAATCTCCAATAAGATATATAAATTGATGAAGTATCCTCTCTCATGAATATACCTCTTTTATTTTTCATTATTTCCGTATTATTAACACTGTCACATTCTCAGGGCCTTTTTAAGGGTTTACACAGGGCAGAGAGCTCATTTTATTTAATCAGGGGAGGCTAAATATGTATTTTTTTCTTGTTCCTCCACTTTTTTCTAGGCATGTATCAATATAATTTCCTTTCCACAAATAATGAAACAATTTTTGCTTTTTTTTTTTTTTTTTTTTGCTTGATTGTAGGCTTGCCTTCCATTTCCTTTCGTCACTGTTCTCAGTTTCCTGGACTATTCTCTGCCAGTAGCTTTCCTCCCCTTATTAGCCACCTTTCCACTTACTTTTCTTCCTGCCATTCAGCTCTCCAAAGATCTGGGGTCTTCAGAGCCACCTGTGACGCTGTGACAGCCAACAGTTCTCTGACAAAAAAACCCAGTGCAGCCATGACCTTAAACTGGTCTTCTGGGATATCTTCACTGACAGGCTGGCATTAGCAAACCCAAGCCCGGTAAGTGACAGGGTTCTCAGCAACTCTCATTTATAAGAACAAAATAGAAATACACGAGTTACTAAACTCACCCTCGATGTAAAATCCCCAGCTGTTTCTCCATATGTGTTTCCAAGTAAATTATTTCAAAATCAATAATGTAGTAAGTGATCTATGCATCTCCAGCCAGGTCTTTAGGATCATTCTTACTGCTATGGCTGTGCCCCAGAGATTCACAATGAACAAAACCATCCAAAGCGGATGATAAATCAACTTCCCCTAGACAGCTCCAAGATCACCAGCGTTCTTATGCTTTCCTTCAAGCTTCCTTAAAATAAAGGCTATAATTAAAGAAGTTCTATGAGGTCAAAGACTGGGAATGTTTTGTTTGGAAGATGTATTAACAGTACTTTGCATAATACTTGCCACAATCTAGAGCCACAAATATTTCAAATATTTTTTTTACTAATTGCATGGAATAAACAGGACCTTGATGTTCCTACTTAAGAAAGTAATCTATTTTCTTCAAAGTTTTAAAACTTATAAATGCCTGCTTTTCTTTGATATGCCTTTAGAAGAGTTCATCAAAAGCTTGAAAAATATGTCTTCATAGATTGTAAAACCCAGGAGAGATCCCGGGAATCCTAAGTGTCACTCCCTATGGGCCAGAGGGCTCCTAGAGTGTAAAGGAGCTGCACACGGATAGATAAGGAGTTAGTTGTCCAAGGTCCAGTGAATGAGAACCAGTCTCCTGAATTCTGGAATTGTTTCAATTTCACCAATTCAGTTTACTTTTATCATTAAAACAGAGTCAAGTATAATATTTATAGCCAACATCAATGCATCTAACAATGACTATCAAAGTGTCAAAAACCTGAGTTTGACTCGTCCAGTGATCTAACAGCTAGCTTAATCACTCGGCCATATCCTTGTGTTTATTAAATTCATTCCCTACTTGCAGATTATTCTGAATAAAGAACCTGCACCGACTGAGACAACACTCCATGGTGAGGCCATGAAGAAGGCAGAAACTTCCACAGCAGAGATAGTTTCTCCCAAGGTACACTTGTGACGCAATGGAAAAAAGGTTCCCAACACAAAACAGCCGGAAAGTCCCACCTAAGAATGCTCTGCTTATAACTTACTAAATTACTGATTTCAAAAGTAGTCACTTGGCACTAAGGAAAGAGAATGGAGAAGGCATCATTTGAACCCCCAAGTGTTTTCAGAGAAATTTAGAAGGCTGACAATATAAGAAAATGAATCTACAGAAACTTCTTGAAGCAGAGTCTAGACTGCCAAAAAAAAAAAAAAAAAAAAGAGGGGAGGGGTGGGTGGAGACTACAGATAAGTCACTGCTTTGAAATAAAATCTTTCCGTTGTATTTGTGTTACCAAGTCTATAGGTGATACGGTTAACCAATGAAAATTTGCTCCTCTGTGCCTTACGATGTTGAAAATATTTATACTACACTCACCTGTATGCTGTCAGCATAATAGACTTTTTTCAAAACAGAAAATAACTGCGGCATGGGAAGCAGGTAGAGCTGTTACCTACACTCGATCACTGCAATGATTTTCAAATTTCTTATCCTGAAAACTATTATCTGGGCACATGCTACGTACCCATGAAAAAGCTAGCGTCATCCAAATTTGACTTATAAAGGTAAAAATCCGAAGCCATTCCTTCCCTCCCTTTTATTCTGGCAGTAAATACTTGAGTTCAGGTTATTTTATGTACCTCTCACCTCAGTGGTTGGGAACAGCCTTCAGTTAAATCGGCATTACCCGAGGCACTGCCATGACTTTGTAGAGATTTGCAAATTCTGATCTGAAGGCGAAAAGAAAACTCCAAGATTATAAAAACGTCCCCCCAAAACCAGTCATCCCCTTCAGTAACATCACTGTGTCAGATATGAATCTGTTGTACTGACCAAACACCACACTGCACAAATGGTGCGTTAGATACTAACACAAAACTACAGACCTGCAGGATTACCAGCTTTCTTTTAGAGAGGCTTAGAAATTCAACAATTTGCAACATCCAATAGTCCCTAAGATCTATGTCTTGGGAAATACGTGCGGTGAAGAACAGCAAACAGTAGCCAACTCATTCCGAGTTCTGTTTGTAGGTTATCACCGCAAGGCGTGGAAGAAAGGGACAATGAAGGGAAAACACACATGGAAAGGAAGACGACTAAAGAGCAGTTTCATTGCTCAGAGAAAGCAAAGGCCCTTCTTCACTAATGCCACGGCCACAGGGGTATTTGTAGGACCGCCTGGTGCTGATACCCTGTCCGTCCAGATCCCACTCCTTCCCAGGTGCCTCCTACTGCCAATTTCAGAGGACTTTCAAAAGTAACACTCTAGAGTACTCAAATAAGATCAATGTTCAGATTCCCTTCAGAAGCTTTGAGAAAAGGAAGAAGAGCCCCAGCCAGGGGTGCAAAGGGTCAAGTTCGGTCCGAGCGGAAGCGCCTGTACCCAAGACCAGGATGAGAATAAAGGGTTTCTCAGGGGGCTTGACACTGAACCCCCTTAGAACTCCGGCTGCAGTGGGGCTCATCTGTCACAGAAAGACTGCAACAGCGGTCCGGCATCCTTGCGGCCGCTGAAAGTCAAGGGTAGCTGAACCCCCGGAGCACGAAAGAGGCAGAGGAGCGCTGGAAAAACGTCTAGAACGTGGGTGAGTCTCACGCACGCCCGGCGCTGCTGGTACAGACCTCCAGGGCGAGCCCACGTTCCCAGGAGGCTGGGAAGGCATTTATTAAGGCAACAGATCGGTCTAAAGGGTCCGGTACCAGGGAGCCACGACAAAATGAGGGAGAACGCCCCGACTCCAGGGGAAGGCGGGGGACGGCTGAGGCAGGGGTGCGAGGCACAGCAGGGAGCTCTAGGAAGCAGACACCAGGCTCCCCCGGGGACGGAAGGTGAGCTCAGGGAATAAGAAAAAAGTAGGGGAAAAAGGGGGNGGGTGCAGGGGGGTGTGGAGAAAACAAGAGGTCGTTAGGAGGCAACTCCGAAAAGCATCTGACAGCCAGTTCCTGAAAGTCTTGAGAAAAGGGATGCAGCCCAGAAGGCAGAGAGCCTGTGGAATTCGGATGTCAGAGGTCACGCCGGGCCCGAGAGAGTGTGGGAAAACGGAGGAAGAGC